>NC_090735.1:144302319-144304819 GCF_036898095.1 Palaemon carinicauda | reverse complement strand
GACTGATGGTTGACAAACAAGAATCACACATTGGTCATTGCAAATGTGAGCCCAGAGCTTAACTGAACTATTGCATGTACATACATGCATACACACACACGAACGCACATGCGTGCTCGCAAATATTCAAGTGTTTCTATCTATCTATATGTATATGATTTTATATATATATATATATATATATATATATATATATATATATATATATGTATGTATATATATATTATATATATATATATATATATATATATATATATATATATATATATATATTATATATATATATATATATATATATATATATATATATATATATATATCAATTTCTCCTACGCCTATTAGCGCAAAGAGCCTCGGTTAGATTTCGCCAGTCGTCTCTGATTCTTGAGCTTTTCATTCAATACTTCTCCATTCATCATCTACTTCACGCTTCATAGTCTCCATCCGTGTAGGCCCAATCTTCCAACTCTTCTGGTGCCTTGTGGGGCCCAGTTGAAAGTTTGGTGAACTAATCTCTCTTGGGGAGTGCGAAGAGCATGCCCAAACAATCTCCATCTACCCCTCACCATGATCTCATCCACATATGGCACTCGAGTAATCTCTCTTATAGTCTCATTTCTAGTCATGTCCTGCCATTCAACTCCCAATGTTCTTCTGAGGGCTTTGTTCTCAAATCTACAAAATCTGCTGGATATTGTTTCATGTCCATAGAGCAAAACTGATCTTACTAAACTGATATATAGCCTGATTTCTATATTTAATTTCATGAGCATTAGTTTCCAAATTTTACTTAACCTAGCAATTAAACTCAAATTCTAAAGATCCTAAATTAGATCATAGTTCATAGATATTTGAATGATTCCACCTTATTAATTCTTTCTCCTTTCAATGATATTTCATCTTCCATTGCATATTCCGTTCTCATCATCTCTGTCTTTCCTCTATTTATTTGAGCCCAACCTCATGTGATATTTCATGCATTCTGGTAAGCAAGCTTTGCAAGTCATGTGGTGCTTTGCTAATATGGACAGCATCATCAGCCTACTCTAGATAAGCTAATTTCCTTTTACCAATCCAGTCCAATCCTTCTTGACCATCCACAACTGCTCTATGCATTACAAAATCCATGAGGAGGATAAACAACATACGTGACAATACATACTCTTAAATTACTCCACTGTACACTATGAATTCGGTAATTGTTTACAACACCACGCTCTCCATTTACTCCAAAATAATGCAATCCTGCAGTTCTCATCTTGCGCAGTAATTAGGTGGTTATTCAAATTCTGGGAAAGCAATAATTAGCAAGATATGTTGAGGAAGGGCGAAGGGGTTATAAAAAGAAAACAGCTCGGTTTCCTCACTAAACGACTTGGAACTGACCTGTCAACATAGTCAACCAAACAGAATTCGTGATGCCAGCGTAAATAAACAGAAGTTCGTGATGCCAGCGTAGATTTGATATACTGTATATTCAAAATATACTTAATTAAAAATGGATTAATTACTCAAAAGTGTCCATAAAATATGCAATTTACAAAAAGTAACCCTTTTGAATAATCACTCAATTTTTTATCAAATGTACGCTGGTATCACGAACTTCTGTTCATGTACGCTGGCATCACGAATTCTGTTTGGTTGACTATGTTGACATGTCAGTTCCAAATCGTTTAGTGAGGAAACCGAGCTATTTTCTTTTTACAACCCCTTCCCCCTTCCTCAATATATCGTGCTAATTATTGCTTTCCCAGAATTTAAATAACCACCTAATTACTGTGCAAGAAAATGAGAACAGCAGGATTGCATTATTTTGGAGTAAATGGAGAGCGTGGTGTTGTAAACTATTACCATAAACTCATTTGATAGGACTCCACCAACTTTAACTTTGCACTTACTATGCTCATGAACAGACTTGATAAAATTTACACATTTAAGAGGAACTCCGTAAAAACGCAGGACTCGCCACAAATTTGGCCGGTGCACACTATCAAGGACTTTTTCATAGTCCACAAATGCCATCAAAAGTGGATATATATATTCTACACATTGCTGTACATGTCTTAAAATGAAAATATGGTCTGTAAAATTTCTACCTTTTCTAAATCCTGCTTGTACATCTCTCAGCTTTTCATTAATCTTTCTCTATGGCCTTTTTAGAATAAGCATATTATGCGTTTTCTTGAAAATTGACGTGTGTGTGATGCCTCTGTAATTATTGCAATCAGTCAAATATTTTTTTTTTTTTTTTTTTTTTTTTGCCATTTTCAACAATCCCATCTCCCATTCATCAGGTTTTACCTCTTCACGCCATATTCTGCAAAATAATCTTGTAAGTATTCTGAGAGTCTTTATGCATACATACATACTGTATATATCATATTGTGTTTATATATATATATATATATATATATATATATATATATATATATATATATATATATATATATATATATATATATATATGTATATATATATATATATATATATATATATATAT
>NC_090735.1:144289819-144292319 GCF_036898095.1 Palaemon carinicauda | reverse complement strand
CCAACTTGAATGACTACTACCCAAACTCAAATCATGTTAGATCTACGCTCTTTTTTTTATTCAGATTTCAAATGTGTTATTGTATTCCTGTAAATATGTTTCAGTATTCATTCTTGTCCCTTGTGCCTTTGTTTTGCTTTGCGTATTTCAAAACAAAGTCAAACGTTTGGTTTGTCCCAGTTCTCTCAACACTTTCATCAAATTCGCCCTCCGTTCCCATTTTCTATCATGTTATAATTATCGTCTAGTCCCCTATCTTATTTTTCATGCTTTGTACATTATATTCCTTCACTTTTTTTCTTCAAAATCTACTTCCTCTCAAGACATCCATCTTAAACGGCCCCCTCTCCCACCTAACCTTTCAAGGGCCGACTCCCCTGATCCTTGCAATGGCAATAAAGGTGACCTCGATTTGTCCCGATCTTTGTTTTTACCAAATCTTCTTCTTCTTCGTCCAAACCAGACGAAACTCTTGCGCAAAATGCCGTCCGTCCCTCGAGAGATGTTAGGAGCGAAACGCGTTCTTGGACCGGTTACCGACTGCCATTCTGGCCATCATCTTCTTTTGAGGTCTGGAACTTCCCCTGGAACATTCCTGAACGATTTGTGTAATCCAAATATTTTCCCAGTATTTTCTTTATTGTTTTCGCAAGTTCTGTTAGGACCGTTGCGGAATCCTTATTAGTCGATTGTAAGAAGTAAGTGGAACAAACCGATGTTCCTTTGTTCCCGAGACGTGAAGTTCTCTATACGCTCTTTGGCGATCTATCTGCGATACCTGTGGTACACTGTTATAAATTTGGATTAAAAAACGGTAAATGTCTGGCAATATTTATTCCAGGATTTTTACCGTTTTAAAAACGGATATATTGACGTAAATGAGTGATATTACGATCACCAACCTGTAAAAGATAACAACAAAGTAAAGTAAAATTACGGTCGCCTGTATTTTACTGAAATACGGTCGAGAACAGTATATTTTTACGGAGAATATCCGATTAAAGTTACGGCTTTTTCTAACAGTGTATGTGGTGATCTCCCAACCTTTTTGGTATGGTATTGGTTAATTTGTTCCCCACTCGGAAAAGGAAGGCCATTATCCTCTCTCGGCCGTTTGGGTTTGTCATTTTCCTAGCGGTCGCAAAGGACAGGTGAAGTAGAAAACACTGCAAACAAATTTATCTAAAAATTGTGGGAATTTTTCTGTGAAATCTCTTATAGAATCTGGTCAACAAAAGTGTATCCCTTCTCGTGTGTTGAAATACCGAGTGAATGACAAATGATGATTGTAGACGTATTTATTTGGAGAAGCAGGAGCCCTATCATCTCTGGAAGGGTAACAAATCAGATTTGACTTCAGATAACTATACTCAGCTAAGAGTCGTTTGCTCAGAGAGTTTATGCTTTAACTGAAAAGAAATACAACATAAGTAGTAGGTTACCCTTAAATCTACTCTCCTTTACTTCAACCAGATGGCTCTGTCACTCACTGCCCTAAGGAACCCTTTTGGCTATGTTTGACTGTAAGCAGAGTACTGGAAAACTCTATTTTCATCGTTCCTGTTTTCCTAGGCTGAACTAATTAGTTTAGCTTTTCGGTCTCGTGAAATTAAAACACTCTTGATGGACCTTAATGCTTATGAAGGTTTGGACCCAAATGCTATTTTCCTTTTTTTTTTTTTTTTTTTTTTTTTTTTTTTTTTTTTTTTTTTTTATTTTTTTTTTTTTTTAATAGAGACCGCTTATTTCTTAGCCCCTAAATTGCTTGTTATTTTCCGTACGTTAGTAAGTTCGTTTTACGGTTGTTGGACAATTTCTAATGTTACTCCACAAGGTAAATGCGTTTGTGGTAGCTCTAGTCTTGTTGATTACATCTCAATTTCAATAACTCCCATATCATTATCTAAAGTTTTTTAGTGTCTTGGCAAAACGTCTAAAAAGGTATGCTAAAGGTGGTAATCTGTTCTCTAATTTGCAATTTGGCTTTCGAAAAGGCCTTTGAGCATGTGATGCCCTTCTAATAATTTCCAATGATGTAGATAAATCCCTTGATTGTGGTCAGGAAGTTCTTATGATTGGCCGTAATTTTAGGACTACCCTTTACCGTGTTAATCATGAGACCCTTGTTTTCAAAATCAGACAGTTGGGAGTGGATGGGTGTTTTCTTAGCCTCAGTATTGAATATTCAAGTAAGGGATTACATAAAGGGTTGTTAATGATCAATATAATGAGTATAAGAATATATCTGGTGTTCTTCGAGGTAGTGTTCTATGCCCATTATTTTTCATACTATATACGCATAATACATGGTTTGGCCTAGAAAATAAACTCGTCGTATATGCAGATGATGCTACTCTCTTTGCATCAATTCCCTCTCCTGAATGAAGATCTGGCGTTGCTAAATCCCTTAATAGAGATCTAGCTAAAGTTGGTGCATGATTCAAATTATGGAGTATGAAGATGTACCCAAACTAAACTCATAGTATGATTGTAAAATTCG
>NC_090735.1:144272319-144279819 GCF_036898095.1 Palaemon carinicauda | reverse complement strand
TCGGAAACGGTATTTTTAAGCCTATTTGATAAGAACTGTAATAATCTGTTCAGGAAAGTTAGGAAACAATTATAATATATAAAAAATGAAATTAAAAGGGTTATAAAAAGTCCTATGAATTAGAAACGATGAAAATTATCATCAGAAGTTAAAACATCGGTGTAGCTGTAGGCTATGAAGGTTTGACATTTAAGATAACTATCTAAGTAGTATTGAGATCCCGTTACCGGAGACCAAACCATAGCCAATATGATAAGTATCTATACATATATATACTTATTCATGAAATAGTCTTATTATATAAGAGAAATTTTATAAAGAAAGTTACAGAGAAAGAAAGTAAATCTTGTGGCATATGAATGGTAAGTGAATTTGGTATGGAAATAGTTGAAATTCAACTTTTTTCGAACTCGCATGACTGATTCTAATTTCATTAATTTTTCAAAGATATGATCAAAAAAAAGAATAGAACATCAAAACAGTTGTAAGATGAAAGCATAATTATGATCATGAAAATGCTCAAGAATGTTAAAGTATATACTTATTTGAAGCAGGGTTTTATAATATGAAACCACACCAGCTGTAAAACAATTCGTGTGTATATATGTATATGTATATATATATATATATATATATATATATATATATATATATATATATATATATATATATATATATATATATATATATATATAGATATAGATATAGATATATATACATATATATATATGTATATATATAATATACTTATATATACATATATATAATACATATGTATATATACATATATATATACATACATATATATATATATATATATATATATATATATATATATATATATATATATATATATATATATATATAACTACGTGTGTTGGTGTGCATATATAAAAGGATTTAAATCACGTTTTGATCTGATCTTTTGCAGTGGAAAACAACATTGACTTGTGAAATGACATCTATCTAAATAGTATGCATTGTATTGATGACAAATCTCATTGTTTTATTCTTATGCAGTTTCTTTTCCATCAATAACTTAGGATTTTATGCATTCTGAAACATTAGAATTTTCCCAACATAGACCTAATTCTGGTCGGATGAGATGTTACCTTCACTCAGAATCAATGGTTGTACATTATAGCGTGATTGACACTATTTATAAAACTCATCTTTTATGCATTTCATAATAAGGTTGAGAGACGAAAAATATCATTGCGCAGTAATGATATCAATGTATTTTATAATAGATATTAGTTCATTGAATGATTCAGGTGGTGTTGCTACTATGATCTGGGTACCAAAATAAAGACCTGCATGGGGCGACGCTGTAATAAAACATATATATTTTCTTTATTCAGATGATATTTATAAAGTATGGTCCCATTCTGAAAGTAAATATTGTATGTATCCTAATTTTAATTATTTTTTTTCTGAGATTGTCTAGTATAATTGGAGAATTACAAGCAGACAGACGAGCATTAAAATCAACAAACTCTAGTTCGTAATTTAAGCTCTTAGAAAAACCGAAGAAAGAAGCATGAAAAGTTTTTTTTTTTTTTTTTTTTTTTTTTTGCTAATTGATTTCCAGATGTGGTTTATTATTTTTACAAACTTTTGATACTTCAAGCTGGAATCAGACAGCATGATTCACCTTCCCTGTTCATTATGGATATTCAAATAACTCAATTACTGGGTTTAAATAATTGGAAAATGGTATCTTTATTTCCAACTGGGTTTACATGGTAATACTTACTTCAAAAAGGCTAGAAAGAAATCATAGCATATAAAAAAAACCGATTAAAATTCTGAATTAAAACGATTAAAATTCAAAATGCTAGAAAAAAATCATAACATAAAAATCGAAAGAAAAAATTATGAAATTCTTATGAATTAGAAAAGAGGAAATATTATCAGAAGTTAAGAGACCACTTTAGCTTTGTTGAGGTTGTTGATACCACTTTAGTAAATATTAAAACAAAAACAAAAAATATTAATAACATCAAACAATTATGTATAGATATATCTACTTATTATTAGAACAGTCCTATCACAAAAAGAAAAAATATAAACCGGAAAGAAACTTCAGTATAGCTTTATTGAGATTCCACGTTTAAGATAACTATCTAAGCAGTGTTGATAACACTTTGGTAAATACTAAGAAAATAAGATATTGCTAACAATAATACAATTATGTATTGATATATTTACTGATTATTGAAATAATCTTATTAGATAAGGGAAAAATATAAAAGGAAGGAAACAGAGAAAGAAAGCAATAACCAACATAATACAATTATGTATAGATATATTTACTAATTACTGAAAGAATCTTATGAAATAAAGGAAAAATCTAAAATGAAAAAATAGAGAAAGAAAACAATTCCTTTGGAATAGGAATGGTTAAAGAATTTTGTAAAGATATTTTTAAAGTTCAACAATTTTAGAACCTGCATGGGTGATTCTGATTTTCATTATTTTTCAAAGACGTGAAAAAGGATAGAAAACTAAAATTAAATGTGCTAGAAAAGTAATAAAGATATTAACAAAAAAATTTAAGAAATATTAAAGTACAAACCTATTCGAAACAAGGTTTTGTAATAGGATGTATTATCATTGTGAAAAATCTATAATTCCCTCTGATGTTTTGTCTTTTCACACACAGTTTATGAATAATTTTGAATAATTACCTCCCATTCTCTCTCTCTCTCTCTCTCTCTCTCTCTCTCCTCTCTCTCTCTCTCTCTCTCTCTCTCCTCTCTCTCTCTCTCTCTCTCTCTCTCATAGCCAAACCTATGCCCTGAAGTGCTAATTTAAATTACCGGAAACTGTCTTAGGCCAAGTTGATTTTTACGGTAATAAACAATTCAAAATGTTAGAAAATTACTATGAGATTTTTAAAACGAAAGAAAGATTATGATGAAAAATCCCATGAATTGAAAAAAGGACAAAATATCATCAGAAGTTAAAAGATGATTACAACTGTATTAAGGTTTGACATTCAAGATAACTATCTAAAAGAGATTGATATCAATTCAATAAAATAAACATGAAAATAGCAAACATAATACATATGGGTATAGATATATATATTCATTCATAAAAGAATCTTTTCAGATAAAGGAAAACTCTACAGAAAAAAGAATAAAGTAAGATAATTCCTCGTGGAATATGAATGGTAGGAGAATATTGTATAAAAATTATTAGAATACCAACATTCTTCGAACTTACGGGTTTGATTCCAATTTTGTTATCTATCAAATATATGAAAACCAGAAAGAATAGACACTTGAATAAGTTGTACTTGAAAAAAAAATATTATCAATGTAAAAGATAAAAAAAAAATCAAAGTACATAATTATTCGAAACAGTTTTATAGCATGATGATTCACCGTAAAATTCGCTCTGACCGTCGTCTTTTTACAAACAGATTATGAATAGTTTTGAATTGTTTCCCATACCTCTCTCTCTCTCTCTCTCTCTCTCTCTCTCTCTCTCTCTCTCTCTCTCTCTCTCTCTCTCTCTCTCTCTCTTGTCCATATATTCATTACATTTATGTGGGTATATATATATATATATATATATATATATATATATATATATATATATATATATATACATATATATATATATATATATATATATATATATATATATATATATATATATATATATATATGTGTGTGTGTGTGTGTGTGTGTGTGTCTATATATTATATATATATAAATATATATATATGTGTGTTTGTGTATATATACTGTATACATAAGATTATACATACACACACACACACACACACACACACATATATATATATATATATATATATATATATACATGTGTCAGTGCATCTAAGAGAGAGACTCCGTGTGTGTGGGTGTTCATGTGTGTGGATGAGTGCGTTGGTGTGTATCTGGAAAGGAAGTAAACCAGGTTTTTTATTTTTTTTCAATGAAAACAATATCAATTTGTAGGAAGACACCTTTTCAAATTCGTCTATATTTCATTGTTTTTATCTTAGATAGTGTTTCTGTTCCATCAATCACAAAGAATTTCCAATATATTCTACTTTTTTTTCTAACCTATCTTTCAGACTTTTTTGGTTGTAGGTTATAGTGTCATAAAACTTACCATTTTACGCTTTTGATAAACAGATTGAGAGACTGAAAAATCATACCACTATAACGTAGTCCATATATTTTAGAATAGATATGAATTTACTGAATGGTTCGAGTGATGTTGTGGTTATGAGCTAGGTCCAGAAAAAGCGGACATGCGTGGGGGGGCGTATCAAACCAGTTATATTTTTCTTTTTAAATAACGATGAAAAGCATGATCGCTTTTTTAAATTAAATATTAAATGTATCTTAGTATTAATAAGTTTTTCTACAATTAGCTAATATAATCTAAGAATACCAAGTAGACAGAAAAAGCAATTTGAAGATCATGAAAATCAGGCTTGAAAATAAGGCTCATAAAGCCTTTGAAACTTTCATTTTAAGAAACTGGAGGAAGAAGTATGAAACGTGCTCCTAACTGCTATCTAAATGTGAATGTTTTTTTCTTTTTTAGCTTTGAAACTTTAGGCTTGAATTTATCACCAGGATGTGAACTTCCAGTTCAAAGTGGATATTCAAATAACGCAATTTCTAAGGTTTCAAATAATTGGAAACGGTAATATATTTGGGAGTCCAACTTTATTCAGTTCACGAAGGTAGAAAGCAATTATAACACATAAAAAGCAAGAGAAAAAATATGATAAGATATCCCATGAAATATCATGAGATTTTGACCACTACAGCTGTATAATGGTTTTGAATTTCAGGATAACTATCTAAAACAGTGTTGATATCACTTCAGTGAAGACAATGAAAAAACATACTGTATGTATACAGGAGATAAATCTACTATTTAGAGAAAGAATGTTATTAGATAAAGGAAAATTTATAAAGAAAAAATACAGGAAAAAAAAGTGAGTGAATTTAGTATCGATATTGTTTAGATTCAACATTTTTTTTCTAACTTACATGTTTGATTCTAGTTTCATTGTTTGTCAAAGATATAAAATCCAGAAAGAATGGAAAACTGAATCAGTTGTACAATAAAAAGATAATAATAATATTAATGAAAAGGCTTGAGAAATATCAAAGTACATACTTATTCAAACCAGGGCTTTTAAATATGATGCTCCTACACAAAATTCTTCAATCGTTTTGACCTTCTTTTTTTTCACAGGCAATTTATGAATGATTTTTAATTGCTTCCCAAAATCTCTCCTCTCTCTCTCTCTCTCTCTCTCTCTCTCTCCTCTCTCTCTCTCTCTCTCTCTCTCTCTCTCGTAGCCTAACATGTGCCCTGAAGTACTAGAATATCACATAACCTTGTAATACGAGGATAGTATCTTTAAGTGAATATAAAATCCTAGTGTTATACGGTATAATGACTTCAGTAAAAAAAAAAAAATAAATAAATAAAAAACTTTTGTTGTACTGTTAACACGATGCATTCCAATAAACTCTTTTAAGAGCGAATTTTAAAAGCTTAAATATCTGATACTTCCGCAATCTTATTTCCTTGACTTGAAGCCACAGTAGTTATAAAAAGAATCTCGCAAATGTAGCAATTTCAGCTTTTTTGCCGTACCGTAACTGCAAAATTCGTGCTCTCCTGTTAAACAGTCTCAAGTAATTTAAAGAAAGGAAAACATAGATTCCCCTATTTTGTCATAATACCATATTTTACACATTTTATCAACATTACACAACGCCACAGGAATTGCTAAGTGATAACATGCATACTTTGTATCGTTTTATCGTGAGTAATATTTCATTAAGAAATTGGATTGAAAAATATGAATTTAAATATGAGGTCATAATACATAAGAATAATTTTTCTTCATGTGAAGAACCTTAAAAATGCTATAATATTTGAGAGAATGTAGCATATCTGAAAGTTGCATGAAAAATAAAATTGATAAAAGCTGAGGGTTATTGCAAGAAATTATCAACCTACACTGAGAAATCAGTCTCTAGCTCCAGGTTAGTTCTAAGCCATTTACACGACTCAGTAAGACTTTCCAAACTATTCAGTAAATTGCAAAAACACAAATAATTAGAATTATTATTATAGTTATCATTATGGATTATAATAATCATATGATTATTATCAGTAGAAGGTGTAGATCAATGCAAAATATAGCTCATGAATTAAGCCTTTCTAAAAAAATGAGGAATAAAAACTCGTGAAACGCTTGCGAGATATAACGAGCATGGCGCGAACAATCAGCGTACCAAAGCGAAACACCGCACTCCATTTTTCTCTGTTTCTTTCTTCATTGCACGGCAGTCGAGCAATGACTCGTTCTAGCGTGCGTTCCACGCGAGACCTTGAGTCATTGTGAGTCATACTCGACGAAACAGCATCAAGGACCGTTGAGGAAGGAGAAGTTAAACACGGAGACAGAATGACAGGCTAGGGAACTGAGAGAGAGAGAGAGAGAGAGAGAGAGAGAGAGAGAGAGAGAGAGAGAGAGAGAGAGAGAGAGAGAGAGAGAGAGAGATAACCTAAACGTTTTTTGCACTAACGCAGCTTTCATTCCAGATTTCAAACGTTACAACGGATATTATGCATTTAACCACGAACTCATTAATATATTTTGCTTTTCTTTTTGTTTCACTGCCACTTCGTGCTTTTACAATTGCAAAATACTTATCAAAATACTTTTAGAACTTTGAGGTGAACATCCCTCCTATGTAAATTACTACGGCTAGGAAAGTTAAATCCTTGTACTTCTAAACAGTGATGAAGATTCCTTTTAGTTAAAAAAAAAAAGAAGAAAAAAAACGAAAAAGAAAAACGTTGGTCTCTGGTGGTTTGATATGACAGAATTTTACAAGTAACCCTCTTTCACGTCTTAAATTACCATAATTCTATAGCTCCATTCATGAAATTCATTGACTAATTTGGCGTAATCTAACCTTGTAGCTGCTATGGTTATTGATACCACAGTATGGAACAAAAAATTTTCTATGCCTTAATAAAGTTGTGCTAAATATCTTTATAAAGGTTTTTAAGAGAATATTCAGGTCAATCTTTTGAATTCTTCTGAAGTTTTATTAGTCCCTTCGGACATTTACCCAGAAGCCTCGTTAAAAAAAAAAAAAAAAAAAAAAAAAAAAAAAAAAAAAAAAAAAAAAAAAAAAAAAGCCCCGAACTCTCTTTGCCAAACTTTCACACCATCATACCTGCACTTTCTAGGCTGTCTCACCTAACACCTCAGAAACACTTTTCACCAACACTTTTCACTAACATGTCGTCCTCCTTTCTTCTCGAATGAAAACACCATCACAAAACACTTGTTCCATTATTTGATTCATACAAATCTTTACATCCCTGCTATGCATCTTTTAATCCCCCCTTTACCAAATTCGTAATGCCAACAGTTCATCTGAATAACCTCATTCTTGTTCTTCATTACGCTTTCAACATTCAGACTTTATT
>NC_090735.1:144265981-144271819 GCF_036898095.1 Palaemon carinicauda | reverse complement strand
TGATATTTCATGCATACTGGTAAGCAAGCTTTGCAATTCCTGTGGTATTTTGCAAATAAGGACAGTGTCATCAGCTTACTCTAGGTCGGCTAATTTCCTGTTACCAACCAAGTCCAATCCTTCTTTACCAACCCGAACTGTTCTATGCATTACAAAATCCATGAGGAAGATAAACAACATATGTGACAACACATTCCCTTGGATTACTCCACTGTACACTGGAAATTCATTTGATAGGACTCCACTAACATTAAAATTGCACTTGCTATGCTCATGAACAGACTTAATCAAATTTACATATTTAGGAGGAACTCCGTAATAACGCAGGACTTTCCACAAAATTGTCCTGTGCATATTATCAAAGGAATTTTCATTGTCCACAAATGCCATCAAAAGTGGGTTAATATACTCTACACATTGATGTACCACATGTCTTAAAATGAAAATTTGGTCAGTAAAATGTCCACCTGTTTTAAATCCTTCTTGTTCATCAATCTTTCTCTCTAGTCTCTTTAGAATAAGCATACTATAGATTTTCATGAAAACTGGCGTAAGTGTGATGCCTCTGCAATTATTGCAATCAGTCAGATTTTTTTTGCACTTTTCACCAACAATTCCAGCTCATTCTTCAGGGTTTGCCTCTCCAGGCCACAATCTACGAAATAATCTTGTAAGTATTCTGGGAGTCTTTATGCATATATACATATATATCATATTTTGTGTGAGTGTATACTGTATATATATATATATATATATATATATATTAAAAGATATAGTTACAAGTAAATTCTAGGGTAAGTATGGTAATGGAAGTAATTGAAATGAGGAAGTTGAAGTCTTGATTGTCAATATTGTTAGTGGAAGAGAGAAAGGGGTTGATAAGAATAAGTACTATATCTCGTAGGGAATAGCGAATATGAACCACAGAATGAGAGAAACAGGAAAAGTAGCAGGATATGTACAGACGACTGGTAACAGTATTGAATCATTTGTGAAAGTTAATGGGGGCATTTGTAAGGAAATTTTCTATCCAACTTTCGTTTCTATAAGGGAAGTCTGGAAGTTGAATGTGGGTGATAGGAAATAAGGTTAAAGCTGTGGGCATGAACTGCTTTCGTAGAATATATGATGCAAGAAGTATGGATATAGATACCGTAAAGCTTAACGTATATGAAAAGAGGAGCAGAGGATTTTGAGGTGGTTTGGTCATGCAGGGAGAATGTACTGCAAAAAAGTAATAAGATGAGAGTACAATTCAGATGCGCTATGAATTAGAAGTGAAAGACCTAGGAATGGTTGGATAAATAGTTGGAAAGACATAATAGGAACAAAAGAACCCTGATATCCAGTATGCGCAAGATTAGAGTGAATAGCACAAGCGACGTAGGGAAGTTTGACGCACTATTGAACATTCTATGCAGGTATTTGAAGCGACTAATTTTGTGGAATCTTTCATAACAAACATTTCATTCTCGATCCAGCAGTTGAAGACTCATGAGGCATCTGCTATTTGTGAGGTTCCTCTTTGGAACCACCTCTTATTAAATGGGATTATTATTATTATTATTATTATTATTATTATTATTATTACTAATACTTGCTAAGCTACAACCCTAGTTGGAAAAGCGGGATGCTATAAGCATAAGGGCTCCAACAGGGATGATAGCCCAGTGCGGAAAGGAAACAAGGAAAGATGAAATATTCTAAGCACAGCGACAGCACTAAAGTAAATATTTCCTGTATAAACTATACAAACTTCAACAGAACAAGGGGGAGAGAAACAAGAGAAGAAAAGCGTGCCCGAGTGCACCCTCAAGCAAGATAATTCTAACCCAAGACAATGTAAGGCCATAGTACAGAGGCTATGGGACTACCCAAGACTAGAGAACAATTGTTTGATTTTGGAGGGTTGATATATATATATATATATATATATACATATAGATATAGATATATATGAATATATGTGAATATAATTGATATATATATAAATTATATGTATGTATGTATATATATATATATATATATATAATACATTTATTCTATTTGAGCACGATATTGTGTTGATTTTGATATATATATATATATATATATGATTTATATAATCTATGATGAAAATCAACACAATATCTATAACAATAGTTAATTAATACTTAGTAACTTCAAATGAAAGAGGCTAAGGTTCAATACTAATGGAGTTAGGAATTTATATACATGTACATATATATATACATATATATATATATATATATATAGTGTGTGTGTGTGTATTTCACACATACGTACAAACATACATATATACATATATATATATATATATATATAGTGTGTGTGTGTATTTCACACATACATACAAACATACATATATACATATATATATATATATATATAGTGTGTGTGTGTGTGTGTGTACGCTCGTACGTGTGTGTATTTCACACAATGTCACTTTAAGAATATAAAATTTAAATCAAGGAAACTTCTTTACCTCCAATCCCTTTTTCCTGTTTACCAGTGCCAAACACTTCAATCTAAAGAAAAACAAAACAAAAGAAACCACTTTCACCCTTTTGGTGATGATGCCAAGGAGCCAGTCTCACATCAAACTTTTTAAAAGCGCTCCCCTTCCTACTCTGTGTAAGAAACCATCCCTGGAAGTAGTCGCTTAGTCTTCAGCTCTCGAAATCTCGTCTGGTAATGCTACATTTACCGCTCGTTTTTTTTTTTTTTTTTTTTTTTTTTTTTTTTGCGGAAGTAAAGTTCCGTTCAACCGTAATCTGGGACGGCCCTCTCGAATCCCATTCGAGAACGAGCGCCCTTTCAACTGCTTACTTGTTTCTTCTATCATTACTTAAGCATCTTTTAATGTGCTTTTACTGTGGGGTTGTTACAATGAGAAAATTTCCTCTTTTATCATATCGCCACCTTATGATAGATATCGGAAGAGGACTATATGGTTAGAAGGAAAGTAAGAGTATATCTAAATATTCTAACTATACTTACTCATTAGCCAATTGGGGGATATCGTGTCAGAGAGTGTTCTGTTTTTTTTTTTTAATCGGAACAGGATACGAAATAATAGATGAAAGAAATAAATATATTGTAATATAAGTAAGCAATAGGACCTGAAGCAGAAAACTTTGGAGGAAGTTTAAAATACGCTCATGAAATGTAGCAAAAACATACACAGCTTTCTAGAAATTAAAATAGCTACGAAGATAAATCCACTGAGGTAAATTGGAACACAAATAAGCCACAACGTATGAAAGAGGATACATGACGGTGCATAAAGAAATAGATTAAGGAAAATGTTTATTTTCTTAAGAAATGCTGCAGGGGATATTTTCTCCTACGGCAGGTGGGTTTCGCCAGGTGAAATCCATCACCAAGATATATTTCAGTTAGTACAGGGGACGAGAGAGAAGAAAATCCCTATCTCTGGCGATTTTCTTTAGTTATCAAAATATTCTATCTTTTTGCTTTAGTTATCAAAACCTTCTATCTTTTTTTTCTTTAGTTATTAAAACATTCTATCTTTTTTTTTCTTTAGTTATCAAAACATTCTTTCTTTCTTTTCAGTTATCAAAACATTTCGTTTTTTTCTTTAGTTGTCAAAACATTCTATCTTTTTTTTAGTTATCAAAACATTTCGTTTTCTTTAGTTATCAAAACATTCTATCTTTTTTTTTTAGTTATCAAAACATTTCGTTTTTTTCTTTAGTTGGCAAAACATTCTATCTTTTTTTATCAAAACATTCTATCTTTATTAAGCATAAAATTTCCCTTTAATGTGATTGCAGCTACTGTTTAAGAGATTCAATTCTCGCTATTTTCCGACTGATTCTATGGCATTTACTTACCCCAGTAAAATTAAATAGTCTTCGAACAAAAAAAAATTAATTTTCCTGGATATGGTCTTATTTTTGTGTGTAAAATGAATCTAATCTAATCTAACAAAGCTTTGAAACGAATCTTTTCCCTTATACTGTTTATGATTCATAATTAAAATTTATTAACAATATCCACCCACTCTCTCTCTCTCTCTCTCTCTCTCTCTCTCTCTCTCTCTCTCTCTCTCTCTCAACACAAAGCCTGATTTCTTTTAAAAAGTCGAAAATGGTGTTTGTTTAAAATAGTTGAAATACGGAGTTATATTTTATGTATACTACGTAAAAAAATCATTATAAATGTCAATACATGGTCTATAAAGTAAAACAGACAAGCGTTTTGTTCATATTTTTGTTTTATTACAATTCCGTATTTTACTGTCTCCTGCTCTTTTCGCTTTAAAAAAATCACCTTTCCTTCACGGATCAATTTACCTGACGGGTGTATTTTCCTTTGTAATTGAATGTAATTTCTTACAATAAGTTATAGTTTAATCATGGCTCTTAAAATGGTTTCTTTTAGAATAAAGATTTATTGAATGTGTGTTGTTCTATGAACAGTGCTACTTAGAATCTTGAATTTTACTTCATATTTAATTCAACAGCTGTACAGAAAAAATATTTGTTACGAGAATTAGAAAATAATAGTTATAATTATCAGCAGCAATACTTTTACTAATTTTATATTATGTTCAGCTCTTATAAAAAATTTTGAGGGACAGGATAAAACACATTTGATATACTGTGTGTATATATATATATATATATATATAAATATACAATATATATATATATATATATAATGTATATATATATATACTGTGTATATATATATATATATATATAAATATATATAAATATATACTGCATATTTATATATATATAATTATATATATATATATATATATATATATATATTCTAACGGAATTTACTAGAAATATTTTTATGTCTACGATATCTATCCATATGTAGACCTATAAAATTCTTATACTGCTTTAAGTTCACGCATAATCTATAAGAAAATAATTGGATACTTTAAAGAAAATTTGTAATAATCATATAGAAATTAATAAATACTATTTCTAAACCATCTGTCTGCGTGTGTGTATATGTGGTTTCTTATCCACTCTTCATATTTTCCCAAGGACGGGCTAATGACTAGATTTAAAATATTTCTTTTAGATTTAGATAAATCTTATTTAGCTCATGGCACAATTCTTTTAGCATTGTCCACTGGTTTGAATTACATATAAAAAACAGCATAAATTGCGTATGAAAAGCTGATGAGTTTGTTCATTGTTTCTCTTGTTTATTTGCTCTTTGTAAATGCGTAGTTTCAGACAACTAGCCTGTGTTGCATCCTTGACAAATCCACTTTAAATCTTTTCCTTCGTAACCCAAGTTTTAGTAACCGTAATTGCTTCCTAAATTATATTCCAAATGAAAAAAGTATCGTGTTTATCAGATGACCAAATATTGGATAAAAAAAAATAATTCCCAACCAGTCACACCTTCATCGAGCTTGTCGTTTTTCTTTTAAAGGTTTTAAAAGCTGATCATGAATGACAGAGGCAAGGGACAGTGACATTGCCCTATCAAGCAGGACAATGCTCTAGAGACTGACCATATATACATATGATCAGCACCTAGGCCCCCTCTCCACCCAAGCTAGGAACAAGGAGGTCCAGGTAATGGCTGCTCATGATTCAGCAGATAGACCTATAGGCTCTCCTAAACCCCCCATCCTTAGCCCACAAGAATGGTGATGTTGCAGCGACCAAATGAACTAACGAGTTCGAGCGGGACTCGAACCCCAGTCTGGCAATCACCAGGCAAGGACGCTACCACCAGGCCTCCACAACCCTTGTTCTTATAGAGCAGAGGCGAATGGAACGTGGAAACTAAGGCCCTTTATAAGCGTAGGTCCTAAAAAATACAAAAATGAGAGGTGAA
>NC_090735.1:144255981-144260981 GCF_036898095.1 Palaemon carinicauda | reverse complement strand
TGAGACATGCAAGCACCATTGCCTAACACTAAACAGGTTCTTTGGCCCTGTTACCGCGGCCACCCGGTTCTCTCTCTCTCTCTCTCTCTCTCTCTCTCTCTCTCTCTCTCTCGTTTCTAGTTTCCTCTCCTACTTTACTTCCACCTCTTCATTCTCCAGTTTTTTTTTTTTTTTTTATTCTTATTCAAATACTTGTTGTCTGCTCTGGTTCCTCTGTTACTCAACTTGAATGACTACTACCCAAACTAAAATCATGTTAGATCTACGCTCTTTTTTTTTTATTCAGATTTCAAATGTCTTATTGTATTCCTGTAAATATGTTTCAGTATTCATTCTTGTCCCTTGTGCCTTTGTTTTGCTTTGCATATTCCAAAACAAAGTCAAACGTTTGGTTTTGTCCCACTTCTCTCAACACTTTCATCAAATTCGCCCTTCGTTCCCATTTTCTATCATGTTATAATTATCGTCTAGTCCTCCAGCTTATTTTTCATGCTTTGTACATTATATTCCTTCACTTTTTTCTTCAAAATCTACTTCCTCTTAAGACATCCATCTTAAACGGGCCCCCTCTCCCACCTAACCTTTCAAGGGCCGACTCCCCTGATCCCTGTAATGGCAATAAAGGTAACCTCGATTTGTCCCGATCTTGTTTTTACCAAATCATCTTCTTCTTCGTCCAAACCAGACGAACTCTTCCGCAAAATGCCATCCGTCCCTCGAGAGATGTTAGGAGCGAAACGCGTTCTTGGACCGGTTACCGACTCGACTGCCATTCTGGCCATCATCTTCTTTTGAGGTCTGGAACTTCCCCCTGGAACATTCCTGAACGATTTGTGTAATCCAAATATTTTCCCAGTATTTTCTTTATTATTTTCGCAAGCTCTGTTTAGGACCGTTGCGGAATCCTTATTAGTCGATTGTATGTAGAACAAACCGATGTTCCTTTGTTCCCGAAACGTGAAATTCCCTATACGCTCTTTGGCGATCTATCTGCGATACTGTGGTACACAGTTATATATTTGGATTAAAAAACGGTAAATGTCTGGCAATATTTATTCCAGGATTTTTACCGTTTTAAAAACGGATATATTGACGTAAATAAGTGATATTACGGTCACCAACCCGTAAAAGATAACAACAAAGTAAAGTAAAATTACGGTCGCCTATATTTTACTGAAATACGATCGAGAACAGTATATTTTTACGGAGAATATCCGATTAAAGTTACGGCTTTTTCTAACAGTGTATGTGGGGATCTCCCAACCTTTTTGGTATGGTATTGGTTAATTTATTCTTCACTCGGAAAAGGAAGGTCATTATCCTCTCTCGGCCCGTTTAGGTTTGTCATTTTCCTAGCGGTCACAAAGGACAGGTGAAGTAGAAAACACTGCAAACGAATTTATCTAAAATTTGTGGGAATTTTCCTGTGAAATCTCTTATAGAATCTGGTCAACATAATGGATAAGTGTATCCCATCTCGTGTGTTACAATACCGAGTGAATGACAAATGATTATTGTAGACGTGCTTATTGGGAGGAACAGGAGCCCTATCATCTCTGGAAGGGTAACAAATCAGATTTGACTTTAGATAACTATACTCAGCTAAGACTCGTTGCTCAGTGAGTTTATGCTTTAACTTAAAAGAAATACAACTTAACCATATAAGAAACCCTTTCTGGTACAACCCCGAAACATAAGTAGTAGGTTACCCTTAAATCTACTCTCCTTTACTTCAACCAGATGGCTCTGTTACTCACTGCCCTAAGGAACCCTTTTGGTTATGTTTGACTGTACGCAGAGTACTGAGAAACTCTAACTTCATCGTTCCTAAGGCTAAACTAGTAAGTTTAGCTTTTCGGTCTCGTGAAATTAAAACACTCTTGATGGACCTTAATGCTTATGAAGGTTTGGACCCAAATGCTATTTTCCCTTTTTTTTTTTTTTTTTTTTAATAAAGACCGCTTATTTCTTAGCCCCTAAATTGTTTGTTATTTTCCGTACGTTAGCAAGTTCGTTTTACGGTTGTTGGACAATTGCTAATGTTACTCCATAAGGTAAATGCGTTTGTGGTAGCTCTAGTCTTGTTGATTACATCTCAATTTCAATAACTCCCATATTATTATCTAAAGTTTTTAAGTGTCTTTTGGCAAAACGTCTAAAAAGGTATGCTAAAGGTGGTAATCTGTTATCTAATTTGCAATTTGGTTCGAAAAGGCCTTTGAGCATGTGATGCCCTTCTAATAATTTCCAATGATGTAGAGAAATCCTTGATTCTGGTCAGGGAGTTCGTATGATTGGCCCGTAATTTTAGTACTACCCTTTACGGCGTTTAATCATGAGACCTTGTTTTCAAAATCGGACAGTTGGGAGTGGAAAGGTGTTTTCTTAGCCTCATTATTGAATATTTAAGTAAGAGATTACAAAGAAGGGTTGTTAATGAGCAATATAGTAGTATAAGAATACATCTGGTGTTCTTCAAGGTAGTGTTCTAGGCCCATTATTTTTCATACTATATACGCATAATACATGGTTTGGCTTAGAAAATAAACTCGTTGCATATGCAGATGATGCTACTCTCTTTGCATTAATTCCTTCTCCAGAATATAGATCTGGCGTTGCTAAATCCCTTAATGGAGATCTAGCTAAAGTTGGTGCATGATTCAAATTATGGGTATTGAAGATGTACCCTAACAAAACTCATAGTATGATTGTAAAATTCAGTCTGCTTCTTCTTCAGTTGCAACAAATTATGAGTGTGATTGTGTGTTTACATATTAAAAAAAAAAAAAAAAAAAAAAAAAAAAAAAAAAAACATACTACATAGAAAATTGGATTTGTTTGTTAGGTCTTTTACATCTTTAGTACGAAATTAGTCATTTCTAGAAACAGAAATATAATACTCCCTATTATTACTAAAAAGATAAAGGAAACCAGGTCTTGGTACATCAATAACCATCCGGACACCTCAATAATCTAGGTTGTGTTTAAACCCAGATCATCATACTAGAACTCTCTTAACTTCAAAGCAATCACTTAAACTGGTTTTATGACTCCCTCGTCTGCAAAAACCCGAATTATTCTTCGCAATAAGGCCATGGAGTGCTAGACGAGCGAATAGGAGGCAATATTGCTCGGGACAAAGAAATCTTTCTGAATTCTGCAACCAGTAATTTGACCGAAAGTGATGGGGAATTTTAATGACGATACAGAGTACAAGAACTTGTAAAATGTCACTGAAATTTAGAGATCAAGTAAAAGCAAAGTTACAACTGATGCAAGAAAATCATTAGCAAAGTTCATATTCTTTCAAAGGACCTCGGTAAAATCTTATGTTTCATAATTATTAGAGTTACTCCTTGGATGGTGATAAGGCCAGGATTCGTTTGGAGTTTAAAGATAAGAAACACCCCTGCGAATTGAAATTTTTCTTAGAGACAAAAAAAAAAGATAGTTTAGGATGAATGAGCGGTTATTTCTTTGTGAGTATGCTTTGAAGAAATGTACAAGAAAACAATGAAAAGTGATTGAAATTTATGAAAAAGCCCAATCAAATATGCTGACGTTGAAGAAAACTAATGAATTAAACCTATACCCTTGTAGGATCTTGTAAACCATTACTAATGCCATTAAGAAAATTTCTAAAGAATTATAGGAAATAATGTGAACTGAAATAATTAAGAAACTCAAAAATAACCAGTATGGGACAGAAATCTAAGGCATCATTGGGAGATCAAGAAATAAGCACGATTCGTAAATGTTGTTGATGGAGCACCTTGCTGATGGTAATAATCCAGACACTGATGGGTGCCGCCATGAAGCAATAGGAAATGTTATTCGAACGCAGTGAAAGTAAGCAGAAGCCATGACCAGTGTCCTTTTACTTTCAGAGCTCCCTTATAAAGAAAATGTCTTTAGGAAGATCAAAGTAATAAGAGAAACAATTCGAAAGAAAACAAAATACAATTGAGTATATGATGGAAGTTCTCCCCATAATTCATTACACTTCAGGCAAACCGTCATCCTAACTTGCTGACTCACTCTAAGCCGAGTTTCCTTTCCCTTAATGTCAAAAAAAAAAAAAAAATCACAGGCCAAAATTAGTTGTATACATAACATGACGAGGAAAAAAATAAAAATAGCTTTAAAAAAAAACTAAAATTCTGCAAGAATAGTGACTTTAAGAAACATAAAATCTAGGTTACGTATGGTTTGGTTTTAAACATTGCTCAATGAAGACTTGGTTTTGCGGTTTCTTCATTACTCTTTTTGTGTTCAGTTTTATTCTTGTTATCACTTCCGGAAAAGAATTTAACATAATGAACAAACAAAGATAACGAGATAAAGAACTTAAGATTACATTTCTAGGAACCTTATCGGACAACCCCTCTCCTCCTCCACCTCTCCCTCCACCTCTCCCTCCAACACACACACACACACACACACACACGCCAAAAAAAAAAAAAAACATGAATTAAGAATCGATTGAAAATCAGAATTCTGATATGATATTTATCTGTTGTCAATTTTACATGTTCACAAGCATACTTTGAATCAATATGCATAGTTTTAATCACAGTAATGTACTTTTGCGTTCATAAGCTCGTGAAAAACACAAACAAAGAGAACAAAAGTTAGTCATTTTTTTTTAGCTTCTTTTCTCACCTTTCAAAAAACGAAAATTAAGTAACTTTACAGTACGACTATGTATGCACACACACACACACACACACACATATATATATATATATATATGTATATATATATTATATACTGTATATATATACATATATATATATATACTATATATATATTCATAAGTAGATGGATCTAGATATATGTATGTCTACATATTACATTATATATTAAATATATATATATATATATATATGTGTGTGTGTATGTATACATATATATATGTATATGTATATATTTGTATGTATGTATGTATGTATGTATGTATGTATATATATATATATATATATATATGTATATTTATATAT
>NC_090735.1:144235981-144250981 GCF_036898095.1 Palaemon carinicauda | reverse complement strand
CACACACATATATATATATATATATATATATATATATATTGATTTTCTTTCCTGTCCGCTCAGCTGTATTACCAGACGTATGGCTACTTGTTCTCTCCCGTCCCTCATGTAGGGGGAGAAGGGTAGTAAACTCTAGTGAGAGAAGGTGTGTGTGTGTGTGTGTGTGTGTATGTGTGTGTAAGTGCGCGAGCGTGTGTCCATATCTATTTAAACATTTAGCCGTCAATTTTTACGGACCGGGAATACTAATATATATATATATATATATATATATATATATATATATATGAGTGTGTGTGTAGAAATCTTGAAAGCTAACACGTGATGAGTATAAAATGTAAGATAGAAAAAAAAAGTAGGCAGAAAGAAATGTAAACGGGAGGTAAGGAAAAGCGTCACATTAACATATATGTATATATATACATATATATATGTATATATATATATATATATATATATAATATATATATATATATAAGCTAGAAGTAAATAGAGAGACAGAGATGGAACGTTGAATAGATGGTATAAACAGTGAAGTGGTTGATTCCTAAGGTATTTAAGAAAAATAGAAGTGGTGATAGTAAGGTATCCCATGTGCTGGATTAGTAAATGAAGGAAGTTGGTAGGTTCTGGCTAAAGTATTTAGAAGTCTTAAAATATTATTATTATTATTATTATCATTAAATGCTAAGCTACAACCCTAGTTGGAAGAGCAGGATGCTATAAGCCCAGGGGCCCCAACAGGGAAAATAGCTCAGTGAGGAAAGGGAACAAGGAAAAATAAAATATTTTAAGAATAGTAACAACATTGAAATAAATATTTCCTATATAAACAATAAAACTTCAACAAAACAAGAGTAAGAGAAACTAGATAGAACAGTGTGCCTGAGTGTACCCTCAAGCAAGAGAACTCTAACCCAAGACAGTGGAAGGCCATGGTACAGAGGCTATAGCCACTACCCAAGACTAGAGAACAATGGTTTGATTTTGGAGTGTCTTCTCCTAGAAGAGCTGCTTACCATAGCTAAAGAGTCTCTTCTACCCTTACCAAGAGGAAAGTAGCCACTGAACAATTACATTGCCGTAGTTAACCCCTTGGGTGAAGAAGAATTGTTAAGTGATCTCAGTGTTGTCAGGTGTATGAGAACAGAGGAGAATCTGTAAAAGAATAGGCCAGACTATTCGGTGTCTGTGTAGGCAAAGGGAAAAAACCGTAACCAGAGAGAAGGATTCAATATGGTACTGTCTACCCAGTCAAGGACCCCCTAACTCTCTAGCAAAGGTGAATAGGCATAAAGAGATTGTTAAATGGCTTTCCTTTATGGAAATGAAGTGTCCTTGCTGGTTGCAAATGAAAGGAAAGGAGTTGAAGCTGTTTAGAGGAATTACTTTCTTGTTCTATGTAATTTAAAGAAGTGTGGAGATAAATAAGGAGTGAAATGGTTAGCGTACTTTAAAAGATGTAATGAAATATTAGAATAAATGTCAGATACACACACACACAAAACACACACTCACACACACACACACACATACATATATATATATTATATATATATACATATATATATATATATATATATATGTATATATATATATATATATATATTGTGTGTGTACATATATATATATACATATATATATATATATATATATATATATGCATATATATATAGATATATATACATATATATATAATTTATATAATATATATATATATATATATATATTACAATATTTCAAACATAGACTTAATTCTGATCGAATTAGATGTTACCTACAGTCGGAAATTTTGGTTGTTAAATTATCAATATTATCACTAGCTAAGCTACAACCATAGTTGGAAAAGCAGGATGTTATTAGCCCTAGGGCTCCAACAGGAAAAAAATAACCAACTGAGGCGAGTAAGTAAAGACATAACCAATATAAGATATTTTTACATCAATAACTACATCAAAATTGCTCTGAATTATACAAACTGAAGTGACACTTAATGTCAGCCTGTTAAACAACATATTTGAACTTCTGAAGTTCCAATGATTCAACTGCCAGATTAGGATGATCATTCAACAATGTGGTCATAGCTAGATAGATAAGCAATTTGAAAAGCATTAAAAAATATAGTTAAGAATTAAAACTCCTAAAAGCTTTATGGCTTTCATCTAATTACCGGAAAAAAATATGACAAGTTTTTCTAATTGTTGTCCAGATGTGACTATTTTTACAAACTTCTGAAAATTCATGCTTAAATTAATGAACATATTTTACTTTTAATTCTGTGTCGATATTCAAATAAAGCCAATTCTCAGACTTTAAATGATCGGAAACGGCATTTTTAAACTTATTTGATAAGAACTGTAATAATCTGTTCAGAAAAGTTATAAAACAGTTATAATATATAAAAAATTAATTAAAAGGTTTATAAAAAGTCCTATGAATTGGAAAATATGAAAATTATCATCAGAAGTTAAAACATCGGTGTAGCTGTAGGGCTATAAAGGTTTGACATTTAAGATAACTATCTAAGTAGTATTGAGATCCCTTTACTGGAGACCAAACCATACCCAATATGATAAGTATGTATAAATATATATACTTATTCATGAAATAGTCTTATTATATAAGAGAAATTTTATAAAGAAAGTTACAGAGAAAGAAAGTAAATCTTGTGGCATATGAATGGTAAGTGAATTTGGTATGGAAATAGTTGAAATTCAACTTTTTTTCGAACTCGCATGACTGATTCTAATTTCATTATTTTTCAAAGATATGATCACCAAAAAGAATAGAATATTAAAACAGTTGTAAAATGAAAGGATAATTATGATTATGAAAATGCTTAGGAAATGTTAAAGTATATACTTATTTGAAGCAGGGTTTTATAATATGAAACCACAGCAGCTGTAAAACAAATCGTGTATATATATATATATATATATATATATATATATATTATATAATATACGTATATATAATACATATGTATATATATATATATATATATATATATCTATATCTATATCTATATTTATATATATGTGTGTATATATATATATATATATATATATATCATATATAATATACATATATATAATACATATGTATATATATATATATATATATCTATAACTATATTTATATATATATATGTGTATATATATATATATATATATATATATATAACTAGGTGTGTTGGAGTGCATATAAAAGGATTTTTAGATACATTTTGGTCTTTTTGCAGTGGGAAAACAACATTGATTTGTGAAATGACATCTATCAAAATAGTATGTATTGAATTGATGACAATTTTATTGTTTTATTCTTATGCGGTTTCTTTTCCATCAATAACTTAGGATTTTATGCATTCTGAAACATTAGAATTTTCCTAACATAGACCTAATTCTGGTCGGATGAGATGTTACCTTCAATCAGAATCAATGGTTGTAGATTGTAGCGTGATTGACACTATTTATAAAACTCACTTTTTATGCATTTCATAAATAAGGTTGAGAGACGAAAAACATCATTGCGCAGCAATATTAATTTATTGAATGATTCAGGTGGTGTTGCTACTATGAGCTGGTTACCTAAATAAAGATCAGCATGGGGAGACGCTGTAATAAAACATATGTATTTTCTTTATTCAGAAAATATTTATAAAGTATGGTCCCATTCTAAAAGTAAATATTGTATGTATCCTAATTTTAATTATTTTTTTCTGAGATTGTCTAGTATAATTGGAGAATTATAAGCAGAAGACAAGCATTAAAATCATCAAAATCTAGTTCGTTGAGCTCCTAAAAACAAACTGAAGAAAGAAGCATGAAAAGTTTTTTTTTTTTTTCTAATTGATTTCCAGATGTGTCTATTATTTATACAACTTCTAATACTAATTATCAAAATCTAGTTCGTAATTAAAGCTCCTTAAAAAAACTGAAGAAAGAAGCATTAAAAGTTTTTTTTTTTTCTAATTGATTTCCAGATGTGTCTATTAATTATGTTTACAAACTTCTAATACTTCAAGCTGGAAGTAGACAGCATGATTCACCTTCCCAGTTCATTATGGATATTCAAATAACACGATTACTGGCTTTAAATGATTGGAAATGGTATCTTTATTCAACTGGGTTTACATGGTAATACTCACTTCAAAAAACGCTAGAAAAAAAAATCATAGCATATAAAAAAACTATTAAAATTCTGAAGAGTAATACTCACTTAAAAAATGCTAGAGAAAAAAAATCATAACATATCAAAATCGAAAAAAAAAAAAATTATGAAAATTCTAATGAATTAGAAAAGAGGAAATATCGTCAGAAGTTAAGAGACCACAATAGCTTTGTTGTGGTTTTTTATACACTTTAGTAAATATTAAAAAAGAAAATATTGCTAACATAAAACAATTATGTAAGGATATATTTACTTATTATTAGAAATAGTCTTATCATATAAAGGAAAAATATAATCGAAAAGAAACTACACGTATAGCTTTATTGAGATTCCACGTTTAAGATAACTATCTAAGCAGTGTTGATAACACTTTAGTAAATACTAAGAAAATAGATATTGAAAACATAATACAATTATGTATAGATATATTTACTGATTATTGAAATAATCTTATTAGATAAAGGAAAAATATAAAAGGAAAGAAACAGAGAAAGAAAGCAATAGCCAACATAATACAATTATGTTATAGAAATATTTACTAATTATTGAAATAGTCCCATCGTATAAAGGAAAAAATATAAAGAGGAAAGAACAGAGAAAGAAAGCAATAACCAACATAATACAATTATGTAAAGATATATTTACTGATTATTTAAATAATCTTATTAGGTAAAGGAAAAATATAAAAGGAAAGAAACAGAAAAAGAAAGCAATAAACAACATAATACAATTATGTATAGATATATTTACTAATTATTGAAATAATCTTATTAGATAAAGGAAAAATATAAAATGAAAGAAACAGAGAAAGAAAGCAATAGCCAACATAATACAATTATGTATATATATATATATATATATATATATATATATATATATATTTACTAATTACTGAAAGAATCTTATGAAATAAAAGAAAAATCTAAAAGGAAAAAACAGAGAAAGAAAATAATTCCTTTGGAATAGGAATGGTTAAAGAATTTTGTAAAGATATCTTTAAAGTTCAGCAATTTTAGAACCTGCATGGGGTGATTTCTGATATTATTTTTCAAAGATGTGAAAAAAGGATAGAAAATTAAATAAATTGTGCTATAAAAGTAATAAAGATATTAACAAAAAGCTTAAGAAATATTAAAGTATAAACCTATTCGAAACAAGGTTTTGTAATAGGATGTATTATCATTGTGAAAAATCTATAATTCCCTCTGATGTTTGTCTTTTCACACACAGTTTATGAATAATTTTGAATAATTGCCTCCCATACTCTCTCTCTCTCTCTCTCTCTCTCCTCTCTCTCTCTCTCTCTCTCTCTCTCTCTCTCTCTCTCATGGTCAAATCTATGCCCTGAAGTGCTCGGTCTATCCCATTAACTTACAATGCAAGGAAATTATTTCAAACTGAGGTTATGACATAACTGTACATCTTAATGTTACATAATAATTTTAGTAAAAAAAAAAAATAGAAAAAAAAAAGAAAAAAAATTGAAGCACTATGAATACGAAGTGCTGGTCATATATTCTACTAGTTCTTGTAAGGGAGAAAGAAAGAGTTTAAACGCTTAAATTCCCGGAAACTGTCTTAGGCCCAAGTTGATTTTCACAGTAATAAATAATTCAAAACGTTAGAAAATTACTATGAGATTTTTATAACGAAAGAGAGATTATGATGAAAAACTCCCATGAATTGAAAAAAAAAAAAAAAAAAGGATAAAATATCATCAGAAGTTAAAAGATGATTATAGCTGTGTTGAGGTTTGAGATTTTAAGATAACTATCTAAAGAGATTGATATCACTTCAATAAAAAAACATGAAAATAGCAAACATAATACAAATGGGTATATATATATATATATATATATATATATATATATATATATATATATATATTCATAAAATAATCTTTTTAGATAAAGGAAAACTCTGTAGAGAAAAAAAATAAAGTAAGATAATTCCTCGTGGAATATGAATCGTAGGAGAATGTTGTATAAAGATTATTAAAATACCAACATTTTTCGAACTTACGGGTTTGATTCCAATTTGGTTATCTATCAAAGATATTGAAAACCAGAAAGAATAGACAATTAAATCAGTTGTACTTGAAAAAAAAAATATTATCTATGAAAATGCTAAAATATCAAAGTACGTAATTATTCGAAACAGAGTTTTATATCATGATGATTCACCGTAAAATTCGCTTTGACCTTCGTCTTTTTACAAACAGATTATGAATAGTTTTGAATTGTTTCCATGCTCTCTCTCTCTCTCTCTCTCTCTCTCTCTCTCTCTCTCTCTCTCTCTCTCTCTCTCGTCCATATATACATTACATTTATGTGTGTATATATATGTGTATATATACTATATATATAGATGTATATATATATATACACACATATATATACATATATTGTATATATATATATATATATATATAATATACATACATATATATATATATATATATTATATATATATAGTGTGTATGTGTTATATATACTGTATACATAAGATATACACACACACATATATGTATATATATATATATATATATATATATATATATACACACACGTGTCAGTGCATCTAAGAGAGAGACTCCGTGTGTGTGGGTGTTCATGTGTGTGGATGAGTGTGTTGGTGTGTATCCGGAAAGGAAGTAAACAGGTTTTGTATTTTTTCCAATGAAAACAATATCAATTTGTAGGAAGACACCTTTCAAATTCGTCTATATTGCATGGAAGACAGTCCGATTGTTTTATCTTAGATAGTGTTTCTGTTCCATCAATGGCAAAGAATTTCCAATACATTCTAATTTTTTTTCTACATAACTTTCAGATTTTTGGTAGGAGGTTATAGTGTCATAAAACTTACCATTTACGCTTTAGATAAACAGATTGAGACTGAAAAATCATACCAAATATAACGTAGTCCATATATTTTAGAATAGATATGAAGTTACTGAATGGTTCGAGTGACGTTGTGGTTATGAGCTAGGTCCAGAAAAAGCGGACATGCGTGGGGGCGTATCAAACCAGTTATATTTTTCTTTTTAGATAACGATTGAAAAGCATGATTGCTTTCTTGAATTAAATATTAAATGTATCTTAGTATTAATAAGTTTTCTACAATTAGCTAATGTAATCTAAGAACACCAAGTAGACAGAAAAGCAATTTGAAGATCATGTAAATCAGGTTTAAAAATAAGGCTCATAAAGCCCTTTAAAATCTTTCATTTTAAAGAAACTGGAGGAAGAAGCAGGAAACGTGCTCCTGATTAATATCTAGATGTGAATGTTTCTTTTTTTTTTTTTTTTTTTATCAAAGCTTTGAAAACTTTAGGCTTAAATTTTTCCCCCAGGGTGTGACCTTCCAGTTCAAAGTGGATATTCAAATAACGTAATTTCTCAGGATTTAAATAATCGGAAACCGTAATATTTTTTTTTGGGGGGGGGGTGTTTCAACTTAATTTCAAACGGTAATATTTACTTCAAGAAAGTTAGAAAGTAATCATAATATATAAAAAACAAAATAAAATATGATAAAAAAAAATCCAATGAATTAAAAGAGATGAAATATCATAAGATTCTTGACCACTACATCGGCATAATGGTTGACATTCAGGATAACTATCTAAGCAGTGTTGATATCACTTCAGTGATGACAAGGAAAAAAACATAAGTATGTATACAGTAGATATATTTACGAATTTAGTATCGAAATTATTAAAATTCAACATTTTTTCTAACCATGCATGTTTGATTCTAGTTTCATTGTTTTTCTAAGATATATAAGCCAGAAAGAAATAGAAAAGTAAATCAGTTTTACAATAAAATGATGATAATAATACTAATGAAAAGGCTTAAGAAATATCAATGTACATACTTATTCGAAGCGGGATATTTAAACATGATGCTCTTACACAAATTCTTCCATCGTTTTGACCTTATTTTTTCCCTCACAAATTATGAATGATTTTGAATTGCTTCCCAAAATTCGCTCTCTCTCTCTCTCTCTCTCTCTCCTCTCTCTCTCTCTCTCTCTCTCTCTCTCTCTCTCTCTCATCTCTCGTAGCCTAAACCTGTGCCCTGAAGTACTGGTATATCACATTACCTTGTAATACGAGGATAGTATCTTTGACTGAATATAAAATCCTAATGTTATACGGTATAATGACTTCCGTAAAAAGAAAAAAAAATTGCTTTACTGTTAATACGATACATTCCAATAAACTCTTGTGAGAGCGAATTTTAAAAGCTTAAATATCTGATACTCCGCAATCTTATTTCCTTGACTTGAAGCCACAGTAGTTATAAAAAGAATCTAGCAAATGCAGCAATTTAAGCTTTTTGCCGTATCGTAACTGCAAAGTTCGTGCTTTCCTGTAAAACAGTCTCAAGTAATTTAAAGAAAGGAAAACATAGATTCCCCTATTTTGTCAGAATATCATATTTTACACATTTTATCAACAATTACACAACTCGACAGGAATTGCTAAGTAATAACATGCATACTTTGTATCGTTTTATCGTGAGTATTATTTCATTAAGAAATTGGATTGAAAAATATGAATTTAGATATGCGGTCATAATACATAATAATTTTTCTTCATGTGAAGAACCTTAAAAAGGCTATAATATTTGAGAGAATGTAGCCTATCTGAAAGTTTCATAAAAAAAAAAATAAAATTGATAAAAGCTGATGGTTCTCATTGCAAGAAATTGTCAACCCACACTGAGAAATCAGTCTCTAGCTCCAGGTTAGTTCTAAGCCATTTCCACGACTCAGTAAGACTTTCCAAACTATTCAGTGAATTACAAAAACACAAATAATTAGAATTATTATTATAGTTATCATTATGGATTATAATAATCATATTATTATCAGTAGAAGGTGTAGATCAATGCAAAATATAGTTCATGAATTAAGCCTTTCTAAAAGATGAGGAATAAAAACTCGTGAAACGCTTGCGAGATATAACGAGCAGGGCGCCAACAATCAGCGTACCAAAGCGAAACACCGCAGTCTATTTTTCTGTTTCTTTCTTCATTGCACGCAGTCGAGCAATGACTCATTCTAGCGTGCGTTCCACGCGAGACCTTGAGTCATTGTGAGTCATACTCGACGAAACAGCATCAAGGACCGTTGAGGAATGAGAAGTTAAACACGGAGACAGAATGACAGGCTAGGGAACTGAGAGAGAGAGAGAGAGAGAGAGAGAGAGAGAGAGAGAGAGAGATAACCTAAACGTTTTTTGCACTAACGCAACTTTCATTCCAGATTTCAAACGTTACGCGGATATTATACATTTAACCACAAACTCATTAAATATATTTTGCTTCTCTTTTTGTTTCACTGCTACTTCGTGCTTTACAATTGCAAAATACTTATCAAAATAATTTTAGAGCTTTGAGGTAAACATCCCTCCTATCTAAATTACTACGGCTAGAAAAGTTAAATCCTTGTACTTCTAAACAGTGATGAAGATCCTTTTAGCTAAAAAAAAAAAAAAAAAAAAAAAAAAAAAAAATTATATGACAGAAAATTCAGAATTTTATAAGTAACTCTCTTTCACGTTTTAAGCCACCGTAATTCTACATCACCATTCATGGAATTCATTAACTAATTTGGCGTAATCTAACCTTGTAGCTGCTATGGCTATTGATACCACAGTATGCAACAAAATATTTTCTATGCCTCAATAAAGTTGTGATAAATATTTGTGTAAACTTTTATAAGAGAATATTCAGGTCAATCTTTTGAATTCTTCTGAAGTTTATTAGTCCCTTCGGACATTTACCCAGAAGCCTCGTGAAAAAAAAAAAAAAAAAAAAAAAAAGTAAACCCCGAACTCTCTTTGCCAAACTTTCACACCATCATACCTGCACTTTCTAGGCTGTCTCATCTAGCACCTCAGAAACACTTTTCACCAACACTTTTCACTAACAATGTCGTCCTCCGTTCTTCTCGAATGAAAACACCATCACAAAACACTTGTTCCATTGCTTGATTCATACAAATCTTCACATCACTGCTATGCATCTTTTAATTCCCCCTTTACCAAATTTGTAATGCCATCAGTTCATCTGGATAACCTCATTCTTGTTCTTCATTACGCTTTCAACATTCAGACTTTATTTCCGTGAGAGTTGACTTGACGATCCCTTTACGTACTTAGACATTTGCTTCCTTAGATATTTCTAGTCTTTTTCTTAATGTTTTGCACACACCTTGATGCCTTTCTTCTTTTCCATACTGCGTTTTTTTCCACCTCTTCTCTCATCTTGCCAATCATATCCTATATTTTATCACAAGTTTATGAGTTAACTGCTTTTATTTGTCCGCTATCCATATTTGCATTTACTTCCCCTTCTTTCTACCGTTAGTTCAGATTTGTTAGCAATCTGTACCTTTTACAAATACTTTTAAACTCTTTTACTTGTTTTTGCAATGGTTCTTTAATATCAGCGAACTAATATTATATTATATTATATTATATTATATTATATTATATTATATTATATTATATTATATTATATTATATTATATTATATTATATTATATTAATATTATAAAACTCTCCGTCCTCCATCAATCCTTCTGTCACTGCCTTATCTTCTTTATCAAGTTCATTAATCTTCCCTTGTGAACCAGGTAACGCTATGAACATGCGAACCTTCAATTAAAGAAAGAGAGAGAGAGAGAGAGAGAGAGAGAGAGAGAGAGAGAGAGAGAGAGAGAGCAATGCAAAATTGGGTTCTTTATTCCTGTGAACAATTCCTAGCTTTCTTTTCTCTCCGTAAATAAAATTATTCAGCGGTCAAGTCCACCTCACCAATTGCTTAGGATTCTAATTACATTTACGGTTCACTTCTCTTCTTCGTCATTTATTTTTTCTCATCGTAACGTGACAAAATATTTCTCCGCTCAATTAAGTGGCGCCTTTCCCAATGACCCGTTGCACACGCTCATTTTATCACTTGAGACCTAAATTAACCGCTTTTCTATTTTTAATGGAGTCGATTGCACATTTTACCCGGTCGTTGAGGAAATGGTTGATTTCACAGTATATCCGAGAATTAATTACTACGTTACATTCTACAGTTGCAGATTTTGACGCGCTTTTAGAGTGAAAAAAAAAACTTGTACATTCCCATTTCCTCTCGAAGAAAGTATACATAGAGATGTGATATTGTATACATAATATGAAATATTTTTCTTATACATTCACGTTCGATTTTTATTAAGTCTAAGTTCTCAAGCCAAACGTGGACAGGATTTCCTGATGTGATGAATTCCATCACTACAAGACAACGCTTGGATCTCTCTTGCTACATTTTCTTCCTTTTCCTCGTTTGATTTTGCCTAAGAAATTGAGTTTCAGTTGCCCTTTTTGATAATCTTATATGTATATATATATAAATTTATATATATATATATATATATATGTATGTGTATATATATATATATATATATATACAGTATATAATAATAATAATAATAATAATAATAATAATAATAATAATAATAATAATAATAATAATAATAATAATAATATTATAATAATAATAAATGACTCTCGTCAGCCCTTGAATGTATAGCTGTAGTGAATAGTGAATTTCCAATTACTCTAGCCATTTTAAAAGCTTGTATATGAATGATGATGATGCGTACACTTTGCAACATTGTATTTAGTTTTTTCATATATGGGATGAATACTTACCTTTAAATCGTTGGTATTAATTTTATTCTAATTCAACAGATAGATAGATAGATAGATAGATAGATAGATAGATAGATAGGCATGTATATATATATATATATATATACATAAATATATACATATATATATACTTTATATATATATATATATATATATGCGTGTGTGTATATGCGCAAGCGTGTGTGTGTGACATGTATGTAGGCCTATATGCATATACATAGTGTATGTTATGTATATTTTATGTACGTTTGTATGTATATGTGTGTGAGCGTATGTAGGTGTGTACTGCAATATGCTTTATACAGAATATCAACCTGTTAAAAAGTCGTTAATAATTTGTTAAAATGGCATTTGCTGCCATTACTACTTCCGTAGATGCGAACTTGGACGATTTTACTTTTTATTTTTCATAAATTATTTCTCGTCCGTCATTCTCATTAACAAATTATTCAACTTACGTTGATAATTAGTGTCCTCTTTTTTTTTCTTTTAATTATTACAGCAAATTTTCCAGTAATTTGTTTATGGAAGAAATTTATATATGAAGAATTAATTTTTGTGTTAAGAGCATCCTCTCAATATAATTAGTTACTCATTTCTTATAATAAAGGCATAATTTCATAATTAGTTACATGTTTAATATATTAAAGGCATATTTTCATAATTAGATACGCATCTATCATATTAAAGGCATATTTTTCATAATTAGATACGCATCTATCATATTAAAGGCATATTTTTCATAATTAGATACGCATCTATCATATTAAAGGCATATTTTTCATAATTAGATACGCATCTATCATATTAAAGGCATATTTTTCATAATTAGATACGCATCTATCATTTTTAAAGGCATATTTTTCATAATTAGATACTCATCTATCATATTAAAGGCATATTTTTCATAATTAGATACACATCTATTATATTAAAGGCATATTTTTCATAATTAGATCCACATCTATCATATTAAAGGCATATTTTTCATAATTAGATACGCATCTATCATATTAAAGGCATATTTTTCATAATTAGATACTCATCTATCATATTAAAAAGGCATATTTTTCATAATTAGATACACATCTATCATATTAAAGGCATATTTTTCATTATTAGATACACATCTATCATATTACAGGCATATTTTTCATAATTAGATACACATTTATCATATTACAGGCATATTTTTCATAATTAGATACGCATCTATCATATTAAAGGCATATTTTTCATTATTAGATACACATCTATCATATTACAGGCATATTTTTCATAATTAGATACACATTTATCATATTACAGGCATATTTTTCATAATTAGATACGCATCTATCATATTAAAGGCATATTTTTCATTATTAGATACACATCTATCATATTACAGGCATATTTTTCATAATTAGATACGCATCTATCATATTAACGGCATATTTTTCATTATTAGATACGCATCTATCATATTACAGGCATATTTTTCATAATTAGATACACATTTATCATATTACAGGCATATTTTTCATAATTAGATACGCATCTATCATATTAAAGGCATATTTTTCATTATTAGATACACATCTATCATATTACAGGCATATTTTTCATAATTAGATACACATTTATCATATTACAGGCATATTTTTCATAATTAGATTACGCATCTATCATATTAAAGGCATATTTTTCATTATTAGATACACATTTATCATATTACAGGCATATTTTTCATAATTAGATACACATTTATCATATTACAGGCATATTTTTCATAATTAGATACACATTTATCATATTACAGGCATATTTTTCATAATTAGATACACATCTATCATATTACCAGGCATATTTTTCATAATTAGATACACATTTATCATATTACAGGCATATTTTTCATAATTAGATACACATTTATCATATTACAGGCATATTTTTCATAATTAGATACACATCTATCATATTACAGGCATATTTTTCATAATTAGATACACATTTATCATATTACAGGCATATTTTTCATAATTAGATACACATCTATCAATATTACAGGCATATTTTTCATAATTAGATACGCATTTATCATATTACAGGCATATTTATCATAATTAGATACACATCTATCATATTACAGGCATATTTTATCATAATTAGATACACATTTATCATATTACAGGCATATTTTTCATAATTAGATACGCATCTATCATATTAAAGGCATATTTTTCATTATTAGATACACATTTATCATATTACAGGCATATTTTTCATAATTAGATACACATCTATCATATTACAGAGGCATATTTTTCATAATTAGATACGCATTTATCATATTACAGGCATATTTTTCATAATTAGATACACATCTATCATATTACAGGCATATTTTTCATAATTAGATACACATTTATCATATTACAGGCATATTTTACATAATTAGATACGCATCTATCATATTAAAGGCATATTTTTCATTATTAGATACACATCTATCATATTACAGGCATATTTTTCATAATTAGATACACATTTATCATATTACAGGCATATTTTTCATAATTAGATACACATTTATCATATTACAGGCATATTTTTCATAATTAGATACACATCTATCATAATACAGGCATATTTTTCATAATTAGATACGCATCTATCATATTAAAGGCATATTTTTCATTATTAGATACACATCTATCATATTACAGGCATATTTTTCATAATTAGATACACATTTATCATATTACAGGCATATTTTTCATAATTAGATACACATTTATCATATTACAGGCATATTTTTCATAATTAGATACGCATCTATCATATTAAAGGCATATTTTTCATTATTAGATACACATCTATCATATTACAGCATATTTTTCATAATTAGATACACATTTATCATATTACAGGCATATTTTTCATAATTAGATACACATCTATCATATTACAGGCATATTTTTCATAATTAGATACGCATCTATCATATTAAAGGCATATTTTCATTATTAGATACACATCTATCATATTACAGGCATATTTTTCATAATTAGATACACATTTATCATATTACAGGCATATTTATCATAATTAGATACGCATCTATCATATTA
>NC_090735.1:144228481-144230981 GCF_036898095.1 Palaemon carinicauda | reverse complement strand
AACCTTCACTTAGTTCTACACTAATAATCTTTTCGTAGAAGACCTCAAATTCTCCTGTGTGGGTTATCCCTGTCACCACATAAATTCAGGGAACCTAAGAAGCGGTTGCCAACGAGAACCACTTTCTAACAAAACCGTTTCGATATTCATCTTCCCCTTTTCCCTTCTCTTCCTTTCTTTCCTTTGTCATCAAGTACAACCCTTGCTATAGACAATGAAAACTACTATCAACGATAGCATCAACGTCCCCGGAAATGCTATGAATGCGTGAAGGTAAAATCTGCAAAATCAGAAAGTAGTTGGCAACCGTATGTGTCACTCGCCAATCCCTTCCTACGCATGCGCACTGCCACGGAGCCGCTGACCATGGTCGTTCACCAATATATAAACCCGATTGCAGTGCCTGTGCCAGACATATCAGGTGTCCTCAGGTCGAGCAACACAATCATAAAAACAACCAGGTAAGACACTGTTTGTTGAAGAGGGAATAGTACAAAAAGTGGTGCTAACGTTAATGAAAAACTTTAAATTCATTTTCATATTTTTGTGGTTTACTTGAAAATTTGTTGTGTTTTCTCGGTTTATCGTTCGGTTTAAAGTTTGTGAAATCTTTAATGTATTTAGTGATTAGTTTTAACTGGTTAACTTTGAATACGCAAGTGTAACCATACTCGCGTCCAGCGATAAAATTGTATTTTATCAGTTTCTAATGTGGGCGATTTACATACGTTTATAGTCATTCTCCTAATGTCTATTTTTATCTAATAGTTTCCATTTTTTTCCCTTCTTTTTTCTTTACACATTATTCCCTACGAACCAAGATCTTACTTCTGACACGTTTGACTATAAAAAAGAATAAAGTTCATAGGATTCGTTACTAAGAATAAGTCCTATTGTGTCTGTTCTCGTCACTAAATTGCTTTTTGTATTCTGTAATTCCAAAACACGAAAATATCTAATTTATGATTTGTCCAATTCAAATATAGAAAATGCCAAACCGTAAGTGTGAGTTTCATCTAAAATCACTAATTATGTTCTTGCCCGGTTGGTTGCCGAACACAATTTAGTCTAAACGATCTCACTATAAACCTGTATCAGAAAATCACAAAATATTATATTTCTAACTTTAGTATAATTTTAATAATCAATATTTTTATCTAATATTTTAGAGCCCGATCCTTTCCGACTTCTTACGGTCTTAAACGTTACTTAAAAAAAAATTAAAAATAATTTTTATCGAAAACTTCATTATGAAAAGAATTAAGGTGTCATTTGTATGAAAAGTGAGTCATAATAATACTTTTTCTTTCATTATATTCAACAATTAATTTGCGGAATGATTAATGTATCGTTAAATGTTTTCTTATTTTTTTAAGGAAATAACGCCAGAGAGTGACTTGAGAACTCCTTGTTCTGTAACAAATTGTTTTATTGCTCAGATACTATTTTACGCCAGACTCTCTCTCTCTCCTCTCTCTCTCTCTCTCTCTCTATATATATATATATATATATATACACATATATATACACATATATATATATATATATATGTATATATATATATGTATATATATCTATATCTATATATATATATATATATATATTGTGTGTTCGTTTGTGTGTGTGTGTACAAATACAGACACTGAATTTATTAACATCACACAGAAAGTACTCACAATTTTGAGAGAAAAGAAAATTCCTTGATTGAAATAAGAAGTAAATCTAAACAACCACTTAATGAAAACAAAAATAACAGTAGCCTACGCATTTTTCTTAAGTTATATGGATGACGTAAAGCGAATTATAAAAAGGAGAGGTTAGACAGACACTCTCAAGGAGAGAAACCCCCTACCGGTTTTACCTGTACGAGAAAAGTGTCTGGCACCTGCACACCTCATTTGTCCTAAAAAAAAAAAAAAAGAAAAAAAAAGAGGAAGAAAAAGAAGAAGAATCTTGATTCGATCACATCAAGATGACTGCTCCGGTAACTGACATTTGGAATGAAACCCCTTTTCCTCTTAACTTTTATCGTATACCTTAAATACTTCTCTCTCTCTCTCTCTCTCACCTACTCTCATCTCTCTCTCTCCTCCTCTCTCTCTAATAGCTATGCAGCAGTGAAAGTGACAGCTTTGACCAATCTATATCAGAACATCTTGCATTTGCTACTGTTTGTGTTTTTTTTTTTATTCCTGATCTCTCTCTCTCTCTCTCCTCTCTCTCTCTCTCTCTCTCTTTTTACACACCACACATGCACTTTATATATATATATATATATATATGTATATATATATATATGTATACATATATATACTCTATACATATCTATGTATATATAGTATATATATGTATATATATATATACTATGTATGTATATATATATATATATATATATATATACACATGTATATACTTACATATGCATGTATAGTTACATATATATATATAGTATATTATAGTTATATATAATATTATATATTTATATAAATATTTATATATA
>NC_090735.1:144163555-144218555 GCF_036898095.1 Palaemon carinicauda | reverse complement strand
GTGAACAGTTTGATAGAAGAATAGCAACACTAGACCTACTATATAAAAGCGCAATTGAAGGGACAGGCGTGTAAAATATATCCATACGGAAAATTTTTAACTAGCCTACCTGTGGCACATTGCATAAAATACTTCTTAGTGATTAAATTGAGCTGGAAATCAAATCAGTTATCAGGAAAAGGAATTGGTTTTAGAAAACTAAGTGGTTGATAGTTTCAAATGAAACCAAGTAAGACCAGGTAATTATGATAAAATCATGTATATATATATATATATATATATATATATATATATATATATATATATATATATATATATATATATAATATATATATATATATATATATATATAATAAAAGGTAGCTTATAATTGTGTACTTGTTCCGTTTACTCACATATAGAATGATAGCCTTCATTGAAACACTCAAATCCTCTTGGTAAGTTGTGTATCTAGATTCATATATATATATATATATATATATATATATATATATATATATATATATATATATATATATATATATATATATATATATATATATATATATATATATATATATAGAATCCTATGAATAAATAACGTGTTACCCTGCCAATCTATACAATCCATGTACAAAAATAAAGGTTTGTTTCGTTACAGATGGATCCAGGAATTGTCGAAGTAAATAAAGCTGTCAAGATAACAAAGTTTTCCCTAAAAACTGTACGCCTTTGGTTTTTCTTAACAGAAGTCTCTAGGCCAAGGACAGCGGAGCGAGAGTCACAACTCACAAGTTACAAGTGAATTTTAGCTTTTTTTTCAGGAAGCTCATTTAGTGGCCGTTGAAAATTACTCTTATAATAATTTTAGTCACCTGAACTTTCCAATGTCAAGTTTATTTGAGTTGAGTTTAGGTGTAAATAACTAATCACTCTATTAACAAGAACCTATGGATAGCCTCCTCTGAAAAGGGTATCTCAGGCAGCCAGGTTCTTGTGGACGAACAAATGCTTTGGATAGTCAGCTCCAAGTGGTTGCTCCAAGTGGTTACTAACATACTATACGATAAAAAGTTTAAGATTAAGGTAAGAAGATTTTACTGTTCTTATTGGGGAATGGCGTCTACCGTCTAGATTAAAAAAAGAAATAAGGTTATGAGATCGTAAGAAAATGTCTCCTTTTGTATTCACTGTTAAGCAACAGATTCTACCGTTTTTCTCAGTGAGATCTTGCTTTAAATATAAACGATTGCCATTTAAATGGCCTATATAAGCAAGGATTCTAAATATTTTTAAGATATGTGATTTTGATATGATTGAGTAGTTACTTGGAGCTTTATATACTTTGAAAGAAGACGAATCATTTATTTTCTCATTTTTGGCTGTTTTTTTTTTTATTTCTTTTATATTCTGTCATCCTGTCAACTCTTGTTTTGTAGGTTACTCTGATAATGAATCTTGTAAAATATTTTTCTTTTTATTTTGAAATTGTACTTCAATAGTATTTCAATTTCATCATAACATTTCCTTTAACTGATCGGATCTAAAATTTTCCAAAAATTGCACTTCAATAGTATTTCTATTTCATCATTGCATTATTTTTTCATATTGAGTTTTATCTGTTTTAACACATTTTTATACTCGACTAGCCTAGACCTCATTTGCGCCTAACCTAATATAATTTCAATTTAACCTAACCTAGCTTACGCAGATGCTATGATTAGTACACCAATAGGTAAATTTTTAGTTTCAGCCAAATTTGGAAAAATGCAATAAAAATATATTTGTTGCATCAGAAATAGTGTGGTTTCAATGAATTTAACGTTTATTTTGACTGCAAACCAACCAATTTAGAGATTTACTATGTATACCCTAGTTCATCCCACCAATTATGGGGGACACCCTTTGGGAACCGGGGTTTTGGGTGGGGGAAGGGGGGGGGAGGGTGTTGGGGCATTGAATGATATTTGCAATAAATGAATAATTAATGTTCCAGCACCCCTCCCCCATACCCCTAACTAGGCCTACCGGGGGGAGGGGGGTAGGGCCCCCCAGCGACCCCCCCTTAAAGCCACAGTAATTTTCAGGGCACCACAGAACCTAACAAACACACCTAACCTAACCCAAGGGCCCTGTACCCCTACCGGGGGGGGGGGGGGGGCTTCGCTCCCCCTGCGACCCCCCTTAAGGCCACAGTAATTTTCAGGGCACCACAGAACCTAACAAACCCACCTAACCTAACCTAGGGGCCCTGTACCCCTACCGGGGGGGGGCTTCGCCCCCCCTGCGACCCCCCCTTATGGCCACAGTAATTTTCAAGGCACCACAGAACCTAACAAACCCACCTAACCTAACCTAGGGGCCCTGTACCCCTACCGGGGGGGGGGCTTCGCCCCCCCTGCGACCCCCCCTGAAGGCCACAGTAATTTTCAGGGCACCACAGAACCTAACAAACCCACCTAACCTAACCTAGGGGCCCTGTACCCCTACCGGGGGGGGGGGGGGGGGGGGGGGGGGGGGGCTTCCCCCCCCCCCCCTGCGACCCCCCCCTTAACCAGGGGTAAATTTGAATATATATATTTTGTTAAATCACTTCTTACCTTAAACGGAAGATGACGATGAAGATGTGGAAGGTTGTGGTTGACCCTCTTCTGAATCATCAAGTACTGGAATACGTTCAGATTTGGTACAATACCACACATGTCTATCCTCACGAAAATGTAAAGGCGAATCACATTTACCACACTGGACACTTAAAGGTAATACGGAATGCTTCCTTAGAAAACGATTCACTACTTCAGGAGTTCCATTATAATTCCCATGAAATCGGCCGATCACATCAAAATAGGAATAACGACATATTTCACACAACCGTACCGGAGGATCCATGACAGTTAAGTGACGTGTGATGAAAATATAGAAACCGGAACTTTTGAAAACCGAAAACAAACGACAATCACGGGTTTCTCCCATAATGAAATAGGGAAAAAAACAAAATACTATCGTTTACAATGTTATATTGCACGAAAAACAGATCCTTGAAACAAGACTGAGAGACCAATGAATCGTCCAATAATAACCCTTGAAAAGAACCCAGTAGTATTTAGATTGGAGGAGCGACATTAGTGGGAGGAGCAAATGCGCATTCAAGTAAATATTGTCACATTACGCAATGGGGCGGAGCCAAGTAAGATGAAAACAGACATACAAACGAACAAGGGCTAGGTCCCGTGGCAGCGTAAAGGTATACAGAACACTTAGAAATAAAATGCAGACCTACATTAACTGAAATAATTATCTCTGTAAGTAGACATCAGCGTCAATAATGTATTGAGAGAAAGTTTTTTGTTATCACGTGCTTTACTAGGAAAATATATTAATATAATACATTTCCCAATTTGGTTGAATCTAAAACTTTACCCACCAATATTTATTTTTTTAAGTAAAATTCTATCTTATGAAAGTTGATAATTATACATTTTTTTTTTTAGTTTCGAAAATTCATAACTTACCCGTTTAGTTATGCATTGTTAATGATATCACCTGCTAATTTTAAGGCCTGGGGTATTTTGGGTGTCAGGATGATGAAGAGAGACCATTGAACCAGAGTCTCGGCATGTAGATTTTCAACAGTCGCTGTACCACACCCTTCCATTGTATTGGATCAGAGTTCATTTACTTTACCATGCTTTCTGCTATCCATTCACAAATGTTATTTTTGGGCTCGAGCCATGTCGTTCCTTCAGTAGCTTCCTTAGGGTATATATGACTACAGTAGTTATTCCCAGAGAATTAAACTAAAGGTTTCACAGAATTCTAACTTCTGGCGCGAGTACCCATAAGGTTTCCCTTTAGGATATCGTATAATAACGGGACGTATGCTTGACACGCCACATAGCTAACTGCACCCCACATAGCGTTTACGCTTCTAGGGGGAAGGGTAGCAAGTTATGGGAGGAGCCGTTACTAAGATCTCCTTCGTTACTGTTACGGTACTCTGTGACGTCATAACCGCCGCCATCTTAGTTGATGTCACCGTTACTCGCCTTCCCCATTCCTTCATATGTAGCGTTTATGACCAGATGCTTTTTCCTGGTTGTTCGCTTGTAAATTCAGTAAATTCATCATGTCGCAATCTTCTGCCTCGCCTTCGTCTGGAAAGTTGAGTACCATATTCTTGTATTGTATAAATTAGCTCTGGCCGTAAAGTAACGCCTTTTTATCTCAAAATACCGTGTTTTGTGGCGGAGCTATGCCTTGACCGGAGGCATCATGATGCCGACGCTGTTGATCGCTTCGCATGCTTTATTTAGTTTGCCAGAATAACCTTCCCGGTCTTATAACTAATTATCAGCATTAGTTATTTAGTCTTCATTGCTAGGAATTAGTTATATTATGCCGATAGTATTCTTTTTCGGGGAGTGTAGGTAGCCGAATTCGTAGGCTAGATTGCTAGTCTACCCCCTAGGCTTGATAGCTTAGGCGTTCTTGTTTACTTTCATGCATGATATAATAAGTGTTCCTGGTGTTAAATTATGAAATGAAGATGTTAGGCATTTATACATATAAGATTCAGTGATTGCACAAGTTTTTCTCCTTCTAGGAAGTATACAAGGAGTTTAGATGATCTTGGTAGTCGACTCCATTGCCCCTAACCTAACGCTTAGGGCTTTTGTATACTTTCTCACCTCCCCAGTTACCTTATCCAAGGTAATCTCCTCCCTCTGAGGTAGCCTAGTCTACATCCTAGCCCTCCTTACCTTGAATCGTATTCAAGTGAGGTTAGGCTAGGATTTTCTTTCCCCACTCATAGCCATAGTACATGAGCTTTGAGTTTGGGACAGAACCTCAGAGTACCAGTCGTTTGCCCCCAGCTACCCCATTAAGCGAATGAACTCTGATTTTGGTCCCTGCTGGTCGGCAAAAAGGGGCTGGGGGCGCTTTTTCCTTCCCCCTAGACCACACCTGGTAGGGTTACGATCCTTCCTCCCTGTGGCCTAGCGACTTGTCCTACACCTGCCTTCCCTGTGCTGGGGGACATGTTCCCCTAGTCTAGGTTAGACAGGCCCTGGGATTCTGTTTCTTTATAGTTTAGGACGGTACATCAGTGCTGCTCCTTCACTGTACTAACCTACCCTAGGCTGGAGAACGAATTCTTCCTACACCTGGGATAGTGCTGGTACTGAAACAGAACCCCCCCCCCCCCCCAAGGAGTGTCGGTGAGGGCTCATGCCTTCCCCTACACTCCTCCTCAGGACCCTCTCCCCTCCCCCTCTGTCCTTTAGTGATGGCCTAGCCATCACACCTCTGTCCACCGTCCTACAACTCGACCATGTGTCGGCGGGTTGTGGGGTCGGCCTGGTCCTTTCGTTGGTTAGTCCGAACTGCTGGGCTTCCCTCATATAGTTGAACTATGGGATAACACACGACAGGTCGGTTTGCCGGCGGGAAGACCTCACTATCTTAGTGTTCTTTGGTCCTCCCTTGGGCCACCACTCGCAACTCTAGCCGACTGCCGGCTCTGTTGCGGGTGGATGAAAGGTTGCCATTCTCTCCCTTCCATTTGAACACTCCTTCCGGAAGAAGATGAGATTTGGGTAGTGAGCTACCGCCCTTCCCTCATTCTTCTTCTATACTTTCTCTCTATCTCATCAGTGCCAGTCCACTGCCACACTACTCTGCCGGCAACAGCTGTCAGCTTAGTCCCGGTATCCTCTATGTCTCATTGATTGACGTCAGGGTTGGAGTACCTAAAGCTGGTTGCTTGCCGACTGCCGGGGGCCGCTGACATGCCGGCGATCTGCCATCATCTTGAGGTTTCGCCCTCTCTCTGCCACATACACTGATGGCTGGGAGGGGTTCCCCCTCAACGGTGATTTGCCGGCACCCAGCATGCTTCCAGCATGCCGTCATGCTGCCGGCGCCACCTAATCATACTACTTCAGTGGACTGTCACCTCTACCCTGCCGGCACAGCGCCGGCAGTGTCTATGCCGCGGGGGCATAAAACAATTAGAATAGCGCCAACGTTATCCCTGCGTGTCGTAAGAGGCGACTAAAAGGGACGGGACGAGGGGGCTGGGAACCCCCTCTCCTGTATAAAAAATCCTGCGAGACAGCAACAAAGAGATGGAGCTGGGGGGGAGAGTGACTGCTCCCCGCACTCTAGTTTTGGGGTGTTTGAATGTGCGTGGATGTAGTACAATAGAGAGTAAAAGATGCGAGATTGGAAGTATGTTTAGAAGTAGAAGGATGGATGTATTGGCCTTGTGTGAGACAAAGATGAAAGGAAAGGGTGAAGTGATGTTTGGTGAAATGTCTGGTAGAGTGTCTGGGATTGAAAGGGGAAGAGCGAGAGAGGGTGTGGCTTTATTGCTGAGTGAATATATGACAGGTAAAGTAGTGGAATGGAAGGAGATATCATCTAGGTTAATGTGGGTAAGGGTTAGGTTGGGTAGGGAATGTTGGGCGTTTGTCAGTGCGTATGGGCCAGGTAGTGAGAAAAGTGAAGAAGAGCGGAATGAGTTCTGGAGTGAATTAACTAGGTGTGTAGAAGGACTGGGTAGAAGAAATTATGTAGTTGTTATGGGTGACTTAAATGCTAGAGTGGGCGCTGGAGAGGTAGAAGGTGTCATTGGGAAGTATGGCGTACCAGGTGAAAATGAGAGTGGTGAGAGACTGGTAGATATGTGTGTTGAACAAGAGATGGTAATAAGTGCTAGCTTCTTTAAAAAGAAAGATAAAAATAAGTATACATGGGTGAGAGTGGCAAATAGAAGAGTAGTAGAAAGGGCATTAATGGATTATGTGTTGATAACTAAAAGAATGTTTGGAAGACTGAAAGACGTGCACGTGTTTAGGGGTATGGCTAACGGCATGTCTGATCATTTTTTGGTGGAAGGAAAATTAGTTGTAGCAAAAGAGTGGGGGAATAGAGTAGGTGGATGTAAAAGGGAGCTAGTGAGGGTTGAAGAGCTAATAAAACCGGGGGTAAAAAGTAAATATCAGTCAAGGTTGAAAATGGCATATGACGAGGTGAGAGTAAGAGAAACTGGTAATTTAGAGGAGGAGTGGAAGTTAGCAAAAGAAAATTTTGTTGGGATTGCAAGTGATGTATGTGGCAAGAAGGTTGTTGGAGGCAGCATGAGGAAGGGCAGTGAATGGTGGAATGAAGGAGTGAAGGTAAAAGTGAAAGAGAAAAAGAGGGCTTTTGAAGAATGGCTGCAGAGTAATAGTATAGAGAAGTATGAAAAATATAGAGAGCAAAAGGTGGAAGTAAAGCGCAAGGTACGTGAGGCAAAGAGGGCAGCTGACCTGAGGTGGGGTCAGGGACTGGTCAGTCATATGAAGAGAATAAGAAGAAGTTTTGGAAAGAAGTGAAGAGAGTAAGGAAGGCTGGCGCAAGAATTGAAGAGACAGTGAAAGATGGAAATGGAAGGTTGTTAAAAGGAGAGGAGGCAAGGAAAAGGTGGGCGGAATATTTTGAAAGTTTGCTGAATGTTGAGGATGATAGGGAGGCAGATATAATTGCTGTTCCAGGTGTTGAGGTGCCAGTGATGGGAGATGAGAATGAGAGAGAGAGATTACAATAGAGGAAGTGAGGAGAGCACTAGATGAAACGAGAGTAGGAAAAGCATCTGGTATGGATGGTGTGAAAGCTGAGATGTTGAAGGAAGGGGGTGTGACTGTACTTGAATGGTTGGTGAGATTGTTTAATGTGTGTTTTGTGTTGTCAATGGTACCAGTAGATTGGGTCTGTGCATGTATTGTACCACTATATAAGGGTAAGGGAGATGTGCATGAGTGTTGTAATTCAAGAGGTATTAGTTTGTTGAGTGTAGTTGGAAAAGTGTATGGTAGAGTACTGATTAATAGGATTAAGGATAAAACAGAGAATGCAATCTTGGAAGTACAGGGTGGTTTTAGAAGAGGTAGGGGTTGTATGAATCAGATTTTTACAGTTAGGCAGATATGCGAGAAATATTTAGCAAAAGGTAAGGAGGTGTATGTTGCGTTTATGGATCTGGAGAAAGCATATGATAGAGTTGATAGGGAAGCAATGTGGAATGTGATGAGGTTATATGGAGTTGGTGGAAGGTTGTTGCAAGCAGTGAAAAGTTTCTACAAAGGTAGTAAAGCATGTGTTAGAATAGGAAATGAAGTGAGCAATTGGTTTCCGGTGAGAGTGGGGCTGAGACAGGGATGTGTGATGTCGCCGTGGTTGTTTAACTTGTATGTTGATGGAGTGGTGAGAGAGGTGAATGCTCGAGTGCTTGGACGAGGATTAAAACTGGTAGGCGAGAATGATCATGAATGGGAGGTAAATCAGTTGTTGTTTGTGGATGATACTGTACTGGTAGCAGACACAGAAGAGAAGCTTGACCGATTAGTGACAGAATTTGGAAGGGTGTGTGAGAGAAGGAAGTTGAGAGTAAATGTGGGTAAGAATAAGGTTATGAGATGTACGAGAAGGGAAGGTGGTGCAAGGTTGAATGTCATGTTGAATGGAGAGTAACTTGAGGAGGTGGATCAGTTTAAGTACTTGGGGTCTGTTGTTGCAGCAAATGGTGGAGTGGAAGCAGATGTACGTCAGAGAGTGAATGAAGGTTGCAAAGTGTTGGGGGCAGTTAAGGGAGTAGTAAAAAATAGAGGGTTGGGCATGAATGTAAAGAGAGTTCTATATGAGAAAGTGATTCTACCAACTGTGATGTATGGATCGGAGTTGTGGGGAATGAAAGTGTTGGAGAGACAGAAATTGAATGTGTTTGAGATGAAGTGTCTGAGGAGTATGGCTGGTGTATCTCGAGTTGATAGGGTTAGGAACGAAGTGGTGAGGGTGAGAACGGGTGTTAGAAATGAGTTAGCGGCTAGAGTGGATATGAATGTGTTGAGGTGGTTTGGCCATGTTGAGAGAATGGAAAATGGCTGTCTGCTAAAGAAGGTGATGAATGCAAGAGTTGATGGGAGAAGTACAAGAAGAAGGCCAAGGTTTGGGTGGATGGATGGTGTGAAGAAAGCTCTGGGTGATAGGAGGATAGATGTGAGAGAGGCAAGAGAGCGTGCTAGAAATAGGAATGAATGGCGAGCGATTGTGACGCAGTTCCGGTAGGCCCTGCTTCTTCCTCCGGTGCCTTAGATGACCGCGGAGGTAGCAGCAGTAGGGGACTCAGCCGTATGAAGCTTCATCTGTGGTGGAAATGTGGGAGGCTGGGCTGTGGCACCCTAGCAGTACCAGCTGAACTCGGCTGAGTCCCTGATTAGGCTGGAGGAACGTAGAGAGTAGAGGTCCCCTTTTTTGTTTTGTTTCTTGTTGTTATCGGCTACCCCCCAAAAATTGGGGGAAGTGCCTTTGGTATATATGGATATACGATAGCCGGTACATCTATGGTATAGTACATACCCTAGTCAGAAAACTATGGTGTATAGTTATGCAGTAAATTCTTTCTAGCATACTCTGTGCATCCATGCGCAGTCCCTTGCCGGGACCTACCTGAATCGGGGAGAATCATTCCCCCCTTTTCTCTCTATGCTGAATGAACTCGGCTCCCCCTCTCACCATTACTAATACCCCGGAGGAAGTCCAAGCTGTGCTTTATCCCTTGTGGATATTCCTTCCCCCTCTTAGGGCACTCTTAAGGAGCCCCTAGAATTAGTATGGTGTGAGGTCACGGGATGCACAAGTTTGTGTCTTTTCTGCTTCATTTCCAGCTTACCTATCCTAAGCTTACACTTGGAAAGGAATCTTATATTGTAATTAAAATTACTTTGACTAATCTAAGATTACTTTAAGTCAATGATGTAGTCTTCTGTAGACTCATGTACCCCTTTCTCCTTTACAGGAGGAGTACATCCGGTGTGAGAGCGCCTTCTGCAGCGTTCGGCGCCCGGACTTCCATGGCCACCTGGCTTGCCGAACCCACTGCAGTTGTTCCGTTTCCCAAGGGACTCTTCGTTATTGGGACCCGCAGGTTTGCACTGTCTGCAAAGACCTGCTCCATGAGGCATTCGAGGACCCCCTGTCTGCGGAGGCCAGGGACATCGCTCGCGAGAAACTACGCAAATGGGTGCGTGGTTTCCAGAAGAACGCTACGGGGCCCTATCTCCCGAGTGAGAAGATGAGAGCTCTGCTCTTTCCCAAGGCATCTGCGGATGCTGTTATCCCCAAACAAGAGATCCCCTGTGTCCAGCTGACGGTTGAACCAGACAAATCGGACGCACTTCAAGACTTCCATCTTGACGAGGTGGAACGGATGTCGGAAGTGTCGGACACCACCGAGAGGACCCTGATGGCCGAGGGTCCAGAGGAGGATCATACGGAGGCTCCTGACTCCGAAGGTGATGGCGCCCGCGCCCCGCTCTGTCACTTCCGTTGCTATCTCAGAACCCGTCCCCTCTATCTCTTCAACTCCTATGCCTGTGAGAGTGGACACCCAGGATAACCTCCAAGCTTTGGTGGCACTCCTAGACGAAAGGCTTCGCCAGAGGGACGAAGACTTCAAGAAAGAGATTCGACGTCTGTCGAAACAGACCTCGAGGAAGATCACCGTTAAGGATCATCCCCTTGCTCAGTGACCAACCCATGGAGGCATGCAGAACACATGCCGATCACGAGCGGACGTATCTTTGTCAGCGACAAGTTAGGCGCCATTCCCCTTGAAGAGGTGGAGTTTTCGCCTAGCTCTGAAGCCTATCTGGACTGTTACATCCGTCTCAATTCCGAGCCAGTTTCCAAGGAGGAAACCGAGCCTAAGGAGGTCATCGTCTTCGACCACGCAAAGGCTCAATCTCTTCTGGCCGGCTGCTTGAAGAGTAAGGGCTACACCAACTCCAAGGTGCCGGCCCAAAGCAAGAAACACCCTTCTTTTCTTGCTCCTGCCACCATGGTCTTCCCCTTCGCCGAGAAATCCCTGTTGGCAGTGTTGAAGGCGGTGGAGGAAGGGAAACCCTGCCCTACATTGGAGGAATGTAGACCCCTCTCCCTCGCCCTCCCTCCCGACGACAAGAACTGGAAAGACATCCAGTTAACTTACTCTGTGGGAAAGTTGGAGGCTGACATCGGTGGACGGCAGTTCAACGAGAACCTCCCCAAGCTCTCCGAATACCCTCTGCGTCGGGAGCTGGACACGGAAGAGAAGCTGGCTGCCTCCCTCTCCCTTCAAGTCCAAATGGAGACGATGGCTGGGGACACACGGACCCCAGGCTTCTACATGGTCTTGGCTAAGACCCATCTTGCCACCCTGACGAAGGACTTTTATAGCTTCATCAGGGCCTGGAGAGCCTGTAGAGAGTTCGTGTTTGCGGATGCCACCGTTAAACACGAACCCCGGAAACTGATTTCCTCCAACATTTGGGGGAAAGATCTCTTCCCAACGACCTCGTGAAAGAGATTGTCGACAGAGCCGCCACGGAGAACCGGAACCTTCTCCAGAAGTGGGGCATGTCGAAGAAGAGGAAATCTCAGGATGAGGGCCCCGAACCCAAGAAGAAAACGAACAAGCCCAGGCCCTAGCAGCGTCAGGCTAAGCGCCAGTTTCCGGCATCCGCCGCTCCCCAGTTGGTGGCTCCGCCCCAACAAACCTTTCAGTTGGTACCCCAGCCGGTGGTGGCTCAGTCACCAGTCTTCACGCCAGCCTACGAAAGGCAGTCGACTACCTTTCGTCCCAAAGGTAGAGGCGCCGGCAGAGACTCATCTCGACGTCCATCCAGAGGGAGAGGAGGAAGGGGAGTAAGCGGCAGAGGTGGCAAACCCTCGGGAAGCCAGAAGCAATGAGATGCTTCCGGTGGGAGGAAGACTCCGCCTCTTCCAGGATCATTGGACCTTCGATCCTTGGGCTCACAACATCATCAAGAACGGACTAGGGTGGAGCTGGGTAACACCACCTCCAGCCTTCCACCAATTCTTCCAACACTCCACCCCCGTCCTGGAAGAATACGTCCAAGAACTCTTGAACAAAAAGGTGATCAAGAGGGTAAAGTCCACCAGGTTCCAAGGAAGACTATTCTGTGTTCCCAAGAAGGACTCTGACAAACTCAGAGTCATTCTGGACTTTTGCTTTCTGGCAGGACTTCTAGGGGGACAGGGTGGCGGGCCAATTTGTATAAATAGCTTCAGGTTTGTATGTTAGGAAAAATACAAATTATTTCCAAATTTGTTATTTGTTCCGACACAGTTACAAACCTTCGCTATTTATTAGGGTGACTTACTCTTAGGAGGGAGGAAGTCCTACCAACTGGCCTTGGTCATGACCCGGGGTCCTCTCTATTTTGATCTGTGATCGATAGTAGAGGGAACCCTACCCTCGCTAAAATCAAAGTAGTTACAAAGTAACTCACTGATAGCGGCCTGCAGAAGCTTGTGTGAGAGAGACTCGTGGCTTGTCTTCACGTAGGAACTCGAGGATTCCAAGACATATCCAATACCCTCCCTCAAGAGGTATTGGTGACATAAAAGTATTCATCCATACCCAGGATGCACAAGGGAAATGATTCTTACCTGCAGAGGGGTGAGGTCAGTTATCCTTCGGTCTTGCGGAGCTATTTCCCCAGGGGGGGAGAAGGAGAAAGAAAGAAGTGAGCCAGACATTCTTTTCATTCACCCTAGACTAACCCGGGTAACCTCGGCCCTCAACCCTCTGCTACTTGTCCATCAAGGAGCCTGAGGCATTAGATCACTTGTTGTGCGGCCACCACAGGACCAATGGAGAAGGTTTCCATGTTCCTGTGGGTTATGTCTTTCAGGTAGTGGGCTGTGAAGGTCATCTGACGCTTCCACATGCCCGCTTGCAATACCTGTGCCACAGAAAAATTTTTCTTGAACGCCAGAGACGTTGCAATGCCTCTTGACGTCATGAGCTCTTGGTCGGTTGGACAGAGGAGGATCTGGATATAGAACGTATTCAATTACTTTCCTTATCCAGGAGGAAATAGTATTCCTCGTGACCCTCCTCTTGACCTTCCCCGTGCTGACAAAAAGTGCTCGTACACAGGAGCGAGCTTTTGCTGTTCTTTTTAAGTAACACCTCAGACTCCTCACTGGACATACAGTAGTAACAGTTGGTCTGGATCTTTGGTTACAGAACGAAGAGAGACTATCCGAAATGGGCCGAACCTGGAGTCCGGCACACCCGGATTTTGAGTCTTAGCTTTAAACTCAGGGAGGAAGTTGAGGATTACTTCCCCCCATCTCCTAAAGTGGGAGACATCAGCAGATAGACCATGAAGTTCGCTGACACTCTTGGCCGAAGCCAAAGCGAGCAGGAACACCGTCTTCCATGTGAGGTGGCGATCTGAGGCCTGGCGTAGTGGTTCATAGGGGAAGCCCTTCAGAGACCTGAGGACCCGAACCACGTTCCAAGGGGGAGGTCTTAGCTCTGCCGGGGGCCAAGTAAGCTCTTAACTGCATATGAGCAAAGAAAGTTCCGAGGAGGAAATATCGACTCCTTTCAGTCTAAAGGCAAGACTCAAGGCTGAGCGGTAGCCTTTGACTGCCGAGACCGAGAGAAGCTTTTCTTCCCGAAAGTATACAAGAAACTCTGCTATGGTTGGAACAGAGGCATCGAGGGGAGAGAGAACCCTTCCACGACACCAACCACAGAAAACTGACCACTTCGCCTGGTAGACTGCCTCTGTGGATCTCCTGAGGTGTCCAGCCATTCTTTTCGCAACCGGTTGCGAAAAGCCTCTCTCTGTGAGGAGGTGCTGGATAGTCTCCAGGCGTGAAGTCGAAGCTAGTCTACGGCTCTGTGAAAGATGTTGGCATGTGGTTGTTTGAGGAGGTCGTGTTGTGGAGGAAGCTCCCTCGGGATCTCCGTGAGGAGATGCAGAAGGTCCGGATGCAGAAGGTCCGGGAACCATTCTGCATGATGCCATAGCGGAGTTATGAGGGTCACTTCAAATTGTTGCTTGCTCGTACTTGGTTGAGGACTTTCTCATCAGACAGAACAGGGGAAACGTGTAAGCGTCCAAGTTTATCCACCGTTTTTGAAAATCATCTTGCCAAGGAGCTTGGGGATCCGGGACTGGGGAGCAGTACAACAGGAGCCTGAAATTCAGGGCCGTTGCGAACAGATCCACCGTCGGGGAACCCCACAAAGTCAGGACTTTGTTGGCTATCAGAGGATTCAAAGACCACTCGGTCCCAGCTATCAGAGTCGTTCTGCCCAGCTTGTCTGCTAGCACATTCTGCTTGCCCGGAATGAAGCGAGCTGATAGAGTTACCGAGTTGTCTTCTGCCCATCTGAGTATCTCTACTGCAAGATGGCACAGCTGCTGCGAAAAGGTACCGCCCTGTTTGCTACTACCGTGGTGTTGTCGCTCATCAGCACCACGGAGTGCCCCGCCAGGACCTGGTGGAACTCTTTGAGGGCCAGAAAGGCTACCCTCATCTCTAAGAGATTTATGTGCTGGTACCTTTCTGATTTGGACCATTGGCCGGAGATGTAATGGTGCAGTACGTGAGCCCCCCACCCTTCTTTTGATGCGTCCGAAAACGGCATCAATTCCGGGGGAGAGATGAGAAGATCGTCCCCTTTGCAAAGGTTCGACTCCTCCAGCCACCACCTGAGGTCCAACTATTCCTCTAGCCCTATGCGGACTAGGTGATCCCGGGAATCGGAGTGCTATTTCCACTGGGATTTTAGTCGCCACTGGAGGGATCTCATCCTGAGGCGACTGTTGGGGACCAGTCGGGTCAGGGAAGAGAGGTGACCGAGAAGGCGAAGCCAATTCTGCGTCGGGAGCTCTTCCCAACTGAGGAAAACCTGTGCTATCTCCCTCAGTCTCTGGTTTCTTACGTCTGATGGAAACGCTTTGTGCCTTAGGGTGTCTAATCGCATTCCTAGGTATACCAGTTCTTGAGAGGGGAGCAGTTGAGACTTCTCGAGGTTTACCACGATCCCCAGATCCTGGCAAAACCTTAGAAGCTCGTCTCGGTGGCGGAGAAGGGCCGCCTCCGAGTCTGCCAGAATCAGCCAGTCGTCCAAGTATCTTAGGAGACGGATGCCGACTCTGTGAGCCCAAGATGATACTAGGGTGAATACTCTCGTGAATACCTGGGGTGCTGTGGAAAGACCAAAACACAGCACCCTGAACTGGTAATGCTTCCAATTGAACATGAATCTCAGATACTTCCTGGAAGACGTATGAATTGTGATCTGGAAGTATGCGTCCTTCAGATCTAGAGTGCACATGAAGTCCAGAGGTCTTATCGCTTGTCTGACTGTGTCGGCCGTCTCCATCCTGAAAGGGTTTTGTTCGACAAACCTGTTCAGGGCCGAGAGGTCGAGGACTGGTCTCCAGCCTCCAGACGCCTTTTTCACAAGAAAGAGTCGACTGTAGAAGCCTGGGGACCAGTCGAGGACCTCTTGGAGAGCGTCCTTCTCCATCATGGACTGGACTTCTGCCCTGAGGGCAAACTCCTGTGCGGATCCCTTCGTACAGGAGTTCAATGGAATCGGCACTCGAGTCAGTGGAGGCAGAGAGAGCGTGAATGGGATATGATACCCTGAACGAATTGCCTCAACCGTTCAGGGTTCAGCCCCGTGGTAAAGCCACCTCTGCCAGCGGCTTTGCAGCATCCCCCCACAGGTGGACAAATGGGAGGATTGCCTGCCTTATTGGGACCAGCCTCGGCCAGATCCCTTCTTACTCTTTCCCCCACGGAAGGACTTTTTGCTGTGAAGGGCCTGCTTTGCACCCTTTTTACCCTGCTGTTTTGGGTCTCTAGCCCTTTTCGGCTGCGGGTTCTGCTGTGTTTTCCGCTGTGGCTGAGAGGAGTAAGGTCTCGCTGTTAAGGCCTTTTGGATGAGGGGGTCCTGACTGGACTTCCTCCACCTCTCTGCCACCCGCTCGACATCCTCGGGATGGAACAAAGAATTGCCCTCGAAAGGAGCATTTCTCAGACTTGCTACTTTGGCCTGAGGGAGATGTTTATAGAGCTTTCCTATGACGGCATCCCTTCTCTTCAGGATAGTGTTGGCCCAAAGGTTCACTACCTGATGAGAGAGGAACTCGATGGCCCGAGTGCCGGACAAAAGGAAAGTCTCCAAAGACTTCCTGGAGGACTCCCGAGACAGGTCTTTAGACAGCATCAGTTGTCCTAAGGATCTCAACCAGAAGTCCAGCCACGAAGTAGCTTGAATGGCGTACTTTGCCACCTTTTCCTGGTTTAGGATTTCAGAGGCCGAAAAGGAGACAGGGAGTCCCAAGAGTTTCTCGAAGGGGGTGGCCTTCGAGAGTGCCTCTATAGAGTGGTCGAGAGGCAACGTTGGAAGGGATTCTTCGAGGATCTCATAGTACCTCCTCTGAAACACATACGGAGGAGGTAAGAGGTTGGAGGACGAGTTGGAGCGGAGAGAAGAGGTGGAATCAGTGTTCCGACTCCTTCCTCTCATCCTCTGTAAGCTTAGGGCTAGCGGATGCTGGCAGAGCGTCGTCCTCAAGATCGCTCTGCCCTTCCACATCCAAGCTCTCATCCATAGGAGCCCGGCGTGGGTCGAAGTCGTCAACTGTATCGACTGGGGATAGGGGAACTACCGGGGAGGTGCATGCTTCCGGCTGCCTGGGATGCAGTGAGAAAGAAAGTCTGGCCGAGGATTTGGGGATGGTGAACAAATCCTTCGGTTCCCTCCTATGAAGCCGGAGATTCTCTGTCCCCAAGGGCCTAGAGGACTCCGTCGGCTTACGGGTGGAAGGTAAGTCCATTGCCGCACGGGATGAATCTCGTCCAGTCACAGGTCTTGCCTCATTAGACACTATCTCGATCGGTAAAGAAGGGAGGGAGTCTCCATAGTAAGTAACCCTATCCTCCTTGGGGGTTGAAGGACGAATCCTTTTCCTTTCCCCCTTTGGCCTGGCCTGTGGCGTCTTGAACTGCAGGGGGCTACCCTGAGGTTCATGCCTAATCTCCTCCAGAGGTCTTTAGTGAGGGGAGGATTGTCTCCCCTTGCCTGAGGGGCCCGCCTGTGCGAGAACTCCCGACCTCCTAGGATCGGAGGGAGGAGAGGACCCCGGGAAGAGAGGAGGCGACAAGGGAATCTTAGGTATATCACCTAAGGACAGGGAGCGGGGAACGACTACCTTCATGGCTTGGCGCATTACATTAGATAAGTTGCTAAGCCAGGGGGGTCACGGGCTCCTGTGGAACTAGGGGGAAGGTCCTTAGGAAAGGACTGCTCCTTGGGTTTAGGAACCTGGGCAGGTTCCCTAACCCTCTTGTCCAATGGAAGCTTCCCTACAGGCAAGATAGGCACAGGCCTACCCTTAGGGATAGGATCTGGGCTCGGTTGCATAGGCGACCGTTGTCTCTGTTGAGGCCCAAGGGGCTCGAGAGACAGATTATGAGCGCCAAGATGATCGTGCGCTCTTGCTCCGAACTGTTGGTAGGCGGAAAGGGGCTCGCGCGGGTACCTCTCCCGATTTCGTGCACCTTTTCCACGCTCCTGGAGCGCATGAGGTTGTTCGCGCACCTGGCGCGCATAAGGTTGCTCGCGCGCATGGTGCGCAATAGGATGTTCGCGCGCATGGCTAGAAATAGGCTGTTCGTACATATGAAGCCCCATATGATGAATCTGCGCGCCATGATCGCCATTTTGTTTGCGCGCGCCAAGGCGGTCGTGGGCGCCAAGATGGTTGTGCACGCCGAATCTGTCTTGCTCGCCAATTTGGCCGTGCACGCCAACTTGATCGTGAGCGTCAACTTGGTCGTGCGCGCGAGAGCTCTCGGGTTGTTGAGAGAACTCACTGCTACGCTCACCTGAAGGTTCACGATAGCTTATGTTGTGTGAGTGCGAACGATCAACACAACGAGAGTTTAAAAACTCTGTCATAATAAGAATGACTCTGGTCACGAGAACCCGAAAGTTCAGCATGAACTGTGTTGCGCGAACTCGAAGGAACATCGCAACAAGAAACCGGAGTTTCTCTGTCACGAAACACTGAAGTATTAGTGCGACTAGAGTTACGAGAGCCCAAGGGTTCAGTGTAACTCAGGTTACGAGACCCCGGAGGGTCAGCGTAACGAGGAATTGAGATTCCTCTGTCACGAGATCCCGAAGGATGAGTGTGACTGACGATATGAGAACCCAAAGGTTCAACGTCACTGTCGTTACGAGAGCCCGAGGGTTCAGTGTAACAGAAACCCAAAGGTTTCAAGTCGCGAGAGCCGGAAGGTTCAGCGCGACGGAGACCTGAAGGCCTCCTGCTGTCATGAGAACACGCGGGATCAACATGACTAGAGTCCGAAGACTCAAGATCACGCCAGCCCAAAGGGTGATCGTCACTCTACCGAGCCAAAAGTAAAAGTGGTTACTCAACCGACAGGTGTGAGTGAGCGGGATAGCTAGTCTACTCCAACCCCCTCCCGCTAACTAGCGGATGGGGTAATTATCCCTCACTAAAATTGTCTTGGCTGGTTTTCAGCGTTGCCGAAGTAATACCCTAATTAATAGCGAAGGTTTGTATCTGTGTCGGAACAAACTGTATGATGTTTTGGCTGTTGATGTTTCTGATCAACCAGAAGACAATTTAAATGAATCAAAAATTCAAGTTCAGGTCCACCATCCCCCTCAACAATTAGATCAAAAGGACAAAATGAAAATAATAAACACAAAACCCAATTTACCAAGACACACTCAAATAAAACCACCGGGAAATAGTTAGTGTTAAATAAAATATGACTAATGGGAAGACTTCATCCATAAGTTCTTCCAAGAAATAAACCATAGTTTTTTCCCCCATTTTGCAATGGAATTGTCAGGGTTTAAGGGCCAAATATGAAGAACTTCAGCTCCTAATTCACGAACATTCCCCCATAATTGTATGTCTACAGGAAAGTAAGCTTGATGCTAATTACTCCCAGTCCTCAAGATTATGTTAGCTATAGAACACCATATAATCAACAAGTTGATATCGGGAGAAAATATACAATATGCTCTCTTTACTTACCTGCAAATGATGATGATTTATATGATGATTTAGTAGAGGTCATTCAACAACTCCCTCAACCTTTTCTCTTACTGGGAGATATGAATGGTAGACAACCTTTATGGGGTGATGTTTTGCCAAACACAAGGGGCAATATTATCTCATCAATTGTGGAGAATGAGGATGTGGGACTCTTTAATACAGGAGAGCCCACGCACTTCCATGTTCAGACAAGTACCTTGTCATGCATTGACCTTTCAATTGCAAGCTCTAACTGCCTTCTTGATTTCAATTGGAGGACTTTGGATGATTGGCATAATAGTGATTTCAATCGGAGGACATTAGATGATTGGCACAATAATGATCATGCACCAATCATTATAAACACCAACAAGGGTCCGCCTTTTCAAAGATCGCACGATGGAATCTTGACAAGGCAGACTGGGTCAAATTTTGTGAGCCAAGTGAAATTGAGGGGAATGCAGAATAGCTTGAAAGTATTGATGATGCCATAGACCTACTGAATGGAACTCTCCATACAGCAGGAATCAATTCGATTCCCAAAACCACAGGATTATTCAAATGACAACCAGTCCCGTGGTGGTCTTCAGAATTAACACTCTTGCACAGAGCCACCAGAAAATCTCTTGACTAGATTGCGTAGACGCTGTACTGATGAAAATTTGATAACATATAAAATGAGTAGAGCACAGTTCCGTCGTGCCATGAAAGAAGCTAGACGTCAATCTTGGGTGTCTTTTGTTTCCTCCATTAACAGTAGAACACCACCATCTTCTGTATGGAGGAAAATAAAAAAAGATTGCAAGCAAATTTATCCCAAACCCACCACCAGTGTTAAAAGTGAATGGTCAGTATGTGACTGAAGCAAGTGATGTTAGCTATACCCTGGCTGATCATTTTTTAAATGTATCATGCAAGTGTGTAGCAGCTCCTGGTCACCAGTATAGGAGCATTAAGGAAAAGAAAATTTTAAATTTTGCAACAGGAAGGGAAGAGTTGTATAATTCTCCTTTTACTGAAAGAGAATTTGATTCCGCACTTGCTCATTGCAACGATACAGCCCCTGGACCCGATGGAGTTCCATATGAAATGATTAAACATGTACATTTTAATACAAAGTTATTTATTTTAAGCATTATAGATAGAATATGGCATGATCATAGTTACCCAAGTGTTTGGAAACTAGCCATTATTTTAGTCTTTTTAAAACCTGGTAAGGACAAGTTTTTAGCAGCAAACTATCGTCCTACCACATTGACATCTTGTTTAAGTAAAATCATGGAGAAGATGGTCAATGCAAGGCTGATGTGGTACCTGGATGAGAAGGGTATTTTATCACCCTTTCAATGTGGATTCAGGAAAATGCATTCGACAACTGATGTGTTGGTAGACTTGAGTCCTCTATTTGTGAAGTGTTTGCTTCCAAACAGCTTCATGTGACTGTCTTTTTTTTACCTTGAAAAGGCGTATGATACTACATGGAGATACAGTATGGTATACTTAAAACCATTCATGAAATGGGATTGAGAGGAGAGCTTCCATTATTTATCCAGTCATTTCTTTCACATAGTTTTTCAAGTGAGAGTGGGGCGTAACTATCAGGGAGGAGGAGTTCCTCAGGCTAGTGTGCCGAGTGTAACCCTGTTTGCACTAGCAATTAATGGGATATCCTCAGTCATTCCCTGGGACATTCTCTCAACACTATTTGTGGATGATCTCTCCATATCATTTACTGGAGCTAGAATAGCAATGGTTGCGAGAAAACTAAAACTCTCAATTGACAAAATTATCCAATAGGCCGATATGAATGGATTTAAGTTCTTGACAAGCAAAACTTCTATTGTACATTTCTACCGTATCCAAGGAGTACATCCAGACCCGGATATGTACATTAAAGGTCAATGGATCCCGTGTGTAGGGGAAGCTAAATTTTTAGGATTGATTTTCGATTGTAGGTTGACATGGGTTTCACACTTTAAGGCATTAAAAGCCAAATGTCTTGAGGCTCTGAATTGTTTAAAAGTATTGTCCCATACATTATGGGGGCCAGACCGTAAAACTATTTCAAAATTATACAAGGCCTTAATTTTTTCCAAAATTAGTTATGAGGGTGAAATATACTCCTCAGCCACCCAAAGCCGATTAAAGATATTAGGTTCAATACATCATGCTGGTATAAGATTGTCCACATGAGCGTTTAGAGCCTCACCTATCCCAAGTCTCCTTGTTGATGTTTGAGAGTTACCTCTAGACGATTGCCGCATGTCTTCCATTATTCGATATTGGTTTAGGTTACAGACTCCCTAACTCAGCCTTTCAGACTGCAAGCCTTGTAAGGAACTCAACATACTTCAAGTTGCACCCAAAATCTCCTCAACCTTATGGTTTACGAGTAAAACAATTATTGAACAGTCTTGATAAAATCAGAGGTAAGGTACTTCTCTTTAAGATACCATCAACCCCTCCATGGAAATTACTAGAGATATCATTTTGTAAATATTTTATTGGTGTTGAAAAAAAAAATTACTAAATTAGTAGCTAGGTCTCTTTTTATAGAACTTGTTGAAGAACATAGGGAATCAACTTTTATATATACCGATGGCTCCAAATCTGATGCTGCCGTTGGATTTGGAGTATATAGTACAGTAGTTCTTTTAACTGTAGAGGGGCACTTCCTCCAATATCTTCCATTTTTAAATATGTAACTTCCCTGGTAGTTACATATATATATATAGCTTAAATCCCGCGTTTCGTCGCGCGCACGGCAGAAATTAAAATTTTGCGGCAATCGCCGCCATAACAGTTGGTGGTCATACATGAGCTCCATCTCTTATAGGTTACTAGAACTATTCCCAACATTCCTCAGAAATCCCCTGCCGATGATCGAGTCAACACCTAGGAAATCGTTTTCGCTGATATTACTTTATTCTACAATTAGGTGAATTACCTTTTGTCTGATTATTGTTAATGACTTTTGCTGCTTATTTTTGGATATTCTTTTGACTTTTCGCTACAATTTAGATTGACTTTGTTAGATTTTGACCTGGACCTGTTTCTCTGTTTACAAAATGGCTGACTATAAGAAGGTGTGTTAGAGGATGCAAGACTCGTATGCCCAAGGCCTCTGTTGATCCACACACAATTTGTAATAGTTGCAGAGGTCAGGTTTGTTCTTTTGATAACAGATGTGATGAATGTCAGTCTTTGTCTGAATTTGAGTGGAATGGTTTTGATCGCTATGTGAAGCAACTAGAGAGGGATAGACTTAGAAGACTTAAATCAACCAGTGTTCTTTCAAATAGATCTTCTGATGGTGATTTTCCTTCTAATGTACATCATCCTAATGTCCCTATTCCTGATCCTGAGGCAGTAGTTCCAGACCCCGCTAAGGTGTCGGAGGTAAGTGAACCTTTTATAAAGGATGGGATGACTGCTATTTCGGCCTTAGGTGCACAGGTTTGTTCCTTGACTTTGGAAAAAGAAGTTATGTGGAGTGCAGTGCGTGGCTTGCAAAGCAACCTTGTTAATAGTGATGGTGAAGTGGGGGGTGCGTCCGTTCGTGTCCGTCATAATCCCAGCCCGGGACCTCTTCCATGCTCCCCAACCCCTGGGAGAAGGAATGTCAAAAGGCAAAAAGGATATATCAGACCATGATCAGCAAACGGACGTCCCATCAAGCGATCATGTTGACGATCCCCAGGCGAGGTAAGAAAGTGTGCGTCCTCGTCTGATGACGCAAAACCACGACGTGGTTGGCATCAACCACTGCGTTCAAGACCTCTCAAGAGACGTTTGTCTCATGCTAAACCATCCTGCAGTAACTGGAGCTCGCCAGAAGTTTTTATGTCAATAGAAGACAACATGCCAGCGTCAAAACAATCTTGTCAGGCACTTAGTTCGTCGGAGGAAGAGGGTGATCAGTTAACTTCTGTACACGCTTCTCCCCCTCCCCCAGATTGGGAAATGTCACAAGGACTTTCCCCTGGTGGCCACCCGACAACGGCTGATGATCCCTTACAGCGATCAGTTTACAGTTCAGCTAGCGATAAGAATCGCGACACTCTCTCACAGCACGCACACGGCGCACCGCAAGTGTCAGATTTGTCTGAACTGAAAAGATCGATTTCGTCCCTGTTTGACGCATACAATTCTCGAACAGAGGAGGCTCATTTAAAGGAACTGAAAGACATCAACAGGCCAAAGAAAGGGGCTGCCGCTAAACAAGACGTTACCGGACAGCAAATTTCTCCTGCGCTCACCAACGCTCCCTCGCAGCGTTCGGGACGCGTTACAGGAAGCGATAGGGTTGTGGACGCTCCCTCACGGCATTCTGGACGCATACATCACACTGGAAACTCATGGCAACCTGGACGCATGCAGCAGTCTGGACGCATGCAGTCAGGTTTTATCTCCACAGCATGATAGACAAGCAATTGTCTCTCCTTCGCGTCATGCTGGACGCGTTTCTGACGCCTCCTCGCGTCAACAGCGTGCTGGATGCATGCAGCAAGCTGGAACTTCACGGCAGCCTGTACGCATGCAGCAATCTGGACGCATGGTGGACGCATGTAGTCAGGCCTTGTCACCGCATGATAGACAAGTTGTTGTCTTTCCTTCGCGACTCTCTAGATGCGCAACGAACGCTTCCTCATGTCGCGCTGTTAACATACAGCATGCGGGACACACGCTGGACACACGCTAGCAAGACTTTACCTCGCAGCACGCGGGTAACGATGTTGAAGCTTCCTTGCAGCATGACGGACTTAAGCTGGAAGCACTGGAACTTGACTCTCCTTCAAGACCTGTGGGACGCAAGCGTGACGCTTCCTCGCAAATGGATAGTATCCTGCACGATGTTCCTTCACAATAGGATGACATTTTTGTGGAAGACAATAACCGACAGGATGACGCGGTTTTGTCTCCTACCCATTCGACTCAGGGGATCGATGTTCCCTTTGCCGAAGTTTTAGAGAAGGAATCCCAGGATACGCTGCAGGCAGCTGACCTTAAGAAGTTACTGACGGTTCTTACATCACTGTACCAAGAAGACTTTACTCAGCCTATGCCTCAGAGCCTGCCCTCAGTTTTTAAAGGGCAGACCCCGAAAACCATCCGCCTATAAGAAGATAGATCTTGCTAGATCGGTTAAGAGAGCTTTCTCTGCTCTCAACCAATGGACGTCCAAAAAGAAAGATCTAGGGAAGGCCGTCTTTTCTTTTCCTCCGACTAGACTAGCCTCCAGATCTAGCATGGGGTATGAGACTGGGGAAGTTCTCGGTTTGGGAGTTCCTGCTTCCTCCCAGGGAGACTTCTCCAGACTTGTTAACGCCTCACGCAGGTCAGCCATGGGCAAGTCGAAGATTATGTGGTCCACTTCCGAGATGGACCATCTACTGAAAGGAATTTTAAGGACATTAGAAGTCTTCAGCCTTATGGATTGGACTCTAGGAGCTATCGCAGAGGCCACAGATCCTAAGAACTAGGCTCAAATGCATCCGAATGCCTGTCTGGATAAGGCCGTGAGGGATGGCTCTGTCGAATTTTCCGCCCTTTTAACTGCAGGAGTTCTTAAAAAAGAGGGCTATGCTATGTTCCTTCTTATTCTCAGGTTTGACCCTTGCTCAGAGATCGGAACTTTTATTTGCTCCTTTGGGAAATCATCTCTTCCCTCCAAACTTAGTGAAGGACTTGTCTGCAGCTCTGGCACAACAGGCTATGCAAGATTTTATTTCCAGGACTGCTAAGAAAGTCCTTCCAGCTAGTTTTCTTGCAAGGATGCAGAAGGAAGCTCCTCCCACTCGCCAGCCCTTTCGTGGGAGAGCCCCTTCAAGGGGAACCCAGAGAATTGCTGCTGGAGGTCAAGCCCGCAGATTCCCAAGATAGCAAACCAAATAAAAAAAAGTGAGACATGCAACCTTCAGACACTAGTGGGAGCCAGACTATCCTATTTTTGGCGAGAGTGGAGCCAAAGGGGGGCAGACTCCTGGACAATCAATGTCCTCAAGGAGGGATACAAGATCCCCATCCTGAGAATGCCTCCCATGTCGTCGGAACCCTTAGAGTTGACAACAACCTACTCAGGGGACAAGGCAGCAGCTCTTCAGGAGCAAGTCAACCTTATGCTGTCGAAATCAGCCATAGAAGTGGTAGAGGACACCACCTCGGAGGGGTTTTACAACAGACTTTTCCTAGTTCCGAAAAGCTCGGGGGGATGGAGACCTGTTCTGGACGTCAGTCCCTTGAACCAGTTCATCAGCAAAGTAAAACTTGCCATGGAAACGTCAGCGTCAATCCTTGCAGGCACCAGACAGGGAGACTGGATGTTGTCATTGGATCTGCAGTGCACATATTTCCATATCCCGATACACCCGAACCACAGGAAATTTTTAAGGTTCGTGTTCCTCTAGACCATTTATTAGTTCAAAGCACTCTGTTTTGGACTGAACACGGCTCCCTACGTTTTTACCCGAGTAGTAGCCAACGTGGCTCGCTGGCTTCACCTAAAGGGAGTAAGGATTTCTTTGTACCTGGACGACTGGCTACTCTGAGCAGAATTAAAGGAAAGTGTCTGGAGGCTCTTCAAATGACACTGTCCTTAACGCAACAGTTGGGTCTGATGGTAAACCTAGCCAAATCTCAACTAACACCCTTACATAATATCATTTATCTGGGGATGAGAATTCACTCGGCGGTTTTTCGGGCTTTTCCAGCCCCGAAATGGGTCCTAGATTGCCTAGTAAAGGTCCTGCTCGGCGAGAGATTGGACGAGTCTCCTGGGCACCCTCTCATCAATAGAACAGTTTGTTTCCCTGGGAAGACTTCATCTACGGCCTCTTCAATTTCATCTGGAAAAGTTTTGGAAAAGTGGATGCCGATTGCATTGGGGGTCAGAATTCACTTGAGTTGGTGGGACGATACCATCAAACTCCAGGAAGGTCTCGATCTGTATCAGAGGAACCCAGACCTAGTGTTGTACTCCGACACCTCAGACTTGGGGTGGGGTGCAACACTAGGGAAGGCCGAGATTTCGGGTCTGTGGGTACAGACAGATTCAGAGGAAATGGCACATAAATGTCAGAGAGTTAGTAGCCGTTCACTTAGCCCTCATCCACTTTCAGGAGGAAGTCTGAGGAAGGTTGGTTCAAATCAACGAGGGCAACACCACTGCGTTGGCTTACATCAAAAAGCAGGGAGGCACCCGTTCGGACTCACTTTACGAGGCTGCTAGAGATCTACTTCTGTGGGCGAAAGCGAGGGACATATCCCTGATAACTCGCTTTATAGAAAGGAAAAGAATGTCAGGGCGGATCTTCTCGGCAGAAGAAGGCAAGTTCTGACTACATAGTGGACCCTACACCACGAGGTGTGCACCAGCCTTTGGATGTTGTGGGGTCAACCCTCGATAGACCTCTTCGCCACTTAAATGATGAAGAGGTTGCTGGTATTTTGCTCTTCAGTTCCAGACCAGGAAGCAGCCGCAGTGGACGCTTTTCTTCTAAACTGGGAGGGTCTAAACGTGTACGCTTTTCCTCCATTCAAAATCCTGGACAGAGTCCTGAAAATGTTCATGGAATCGCCCAACGTCCGCATGGCCCTGATAGCTCCATTTTGGCCCATGAGACCTTGGGTTGCGGAGATGATGGAGTGGCTCGTAGATACCCCCAGAACATTACCAAATCGGAGCGATCTACTCAAACAGCCTCACTTAGAGAGGTACCATCAAAATCTCCTCACTCTCAATCTGACTGCCTTTCGACTATCGAAAAACTGGCAAGAGCGAAGGGCTTTTCAAGGAGGTTGCTCGAGCTATCGCCAGAGCTAGAAGGACATCCACAATTAGGGTTTACAAATCCAAGTGGGACATATTTAGAGTATGGTGCAGGAATAACAAACTTTTCCCTACCAGTACCTCTACAGTATAGCCAATATAGCAGATTTTCTGTTGTACCTGCGAACAAAAGAGAACCTGGCTGTGCCTACCATTAAGGGTTATCGCAGCATGCTAGCCTCCATCTTTCGTCATCAACACATTGACGTGTCAGGTAACAAGGATCTCTCAGATCTCATTAGATCTTTTGAGACTACTAAGAGGAAGGATAATCCAACCCCCTCTTGGAACCTGGATGTAGTCCTGTCCTTTTTAACCTCAAGTAGGCTTGAACCCTTGGATAAAACGTCTTGGAAGGATCTTGCCAAAAAGACACTTTTCCTAGTGGCATTGGCTACAGCTAAAAGGGTAGGAGAGTTACAAGCCATCAGCAAGAAGGTGGGCTTTAATGGAAACGATGCAGTTTGCTCCCTTCAGCTGGGCTTTCTCACAAAAAACGAGAATCCTTCTCGACCCTGGCCTAGATCTTTTACCATCCCAGGGCTATCTCACTTGGTTGGACGGGAGAAGAAAAGAGGCCTTTGTCCAGTAAGAGCTCTGAAATTTTATCTGCACACGTCCAAGAACCTTAGAGGTCAAACTATCAACCTCTGGTGCTCAGTTAAAAAACCCTCTTTGCCGTTATCAAAGAATGCCTTAGCTTTTTTCATCAAGGATTTGATGAGGGAAGCTCACCAGAATTGTGAGGAAAGAAGTTTCCCAATCCTTAAGGTGAACCCGCATGAGGTTAGAGCTGGTTCAACTTCTATGGCTTACAAGCACAATAAGTCGATGAAGTCAATTCTGGATGCTACTTTCTGGCGAAGTAAATCAATCTTCACAGATTGTTATCTCAAAGATGTCCAGACCCAGTATGAGGATTGCTGTTCCCTGGGTCCTTACGTTACCTCAGGCGTCGTAGTTGAAGAAGGGTCTACTGCCTCTTCCGTATAACCTTTTTCTTTTATATATACCCTTGCCTTTTCCCTTGTATTTGTGTTCACAGGTTGTCTGTGAAGGTTGTTGCAGCCTTCCACAGTCTGGGATGCAAGTCAAGTTTAGTTTTTTATTGTGTGTGTTTTTAATTTTGGAGTAGGTGGTCAGAATCAGTATCCATTACTACGCCAGGTTAGCAAGGGTGGAGGTCTAGCCACGCTAAGGTCGAGGACCTTGTGACAGCCCCACAGAGACTTTTACAGCCCCCTGGGTGGATCGCTGAGTCTCTTAGGAATGCAGGAGAAATAAGGCAGGATAACTTTGAAGCCAGCTTCCTTATCAGGTAAGAACTAGATTGGTACTACTAAAGGGATTTTGACGAAGGAAAAATCTATTTCTGGGGAGAGACCTGTGGCGCCCGGTGAAAAGTCCTTCTTATATATCTTTTCTGATAAAACCTTCCAATTATACCAGAGAAAGATAAAAGCATGGAATGCTGAGGTTACAACCCTCGCGCGAGCACCTTTTGGGTGTCGTGTATAAAGCAAAGGCGCGTGAAATCCACTATTCACAGGTTGTCTTCCATTTAGTTAATTCCTTCGTCAAAGGGATGGGCCGATACAAAGGCCCTAGCCAACCCCCAGCGCCACACCACCCACGCCACGACGCGAGCGCCATCTGAACAACATCCTTCTGTATTGGCCATGATGGCTTGGAAAGGAAAGGGTGGGATCGTGTAAAATAAAAGGGGAAGGGTTTCACCGGGTGCCAAAGGTCTCTCCCCAGAAATAGATTTTTCCTTCGTCAAAATCCCTTTTCTGGGTCGACCTGTGGCGCCCGGTGAAAATGTACCAGAGAATGCCTTCCAATCCCAACAATAACTACTAATTTAATAAGGGGAGAGAAACAACACCATGTAAAGAAAATCATATATAATTAAGGTAAGGAGGCATAAAACATAAACTAGCCACAGGACATAGTGAGAGTAAGGTTAAACAAACATGATAACAGGGAAGCCTCCGAGTATCAGAGGAAAACATGCAACAAAACTGACATGGCTAAGAATATCTCAACCTTAACAACGGTAAACAATAATAGTTACAATCATATTAACATAATATGTAATAAACTTAGGGCTAACGAACCACCAAGGAAGCGGCGTCGTGGTGCGAGTGGCGGGTAGGAGGGAGAAGAGAAGAGATGGATGAAAGGAAGAACAAAAGATCAATGGGGAGAGATAAGGCTTCCCGCTGCAACCGTTGGGTATTTAAGAGCCTGTAAGTTCTTTAGATAGTGGCGTTTGAAGACCATAGGAGATTTCCAACCCGTGTACTTTTTAAGGTTATCAAAGTCCATATTCTGGAAATAGTTGATGGAGGTAGCTACCGACCGGATATCATGAGCATGGGGAAATGATCCCGGATTGGCTTGTTTAATGAAGTATAGGATCTGTTGCCTAATGCCACGTATGGAAATGGTACCTCCTTGTTCTCTGATAAACAAGGAACCAGACGATCGGGTAGCAGTCCTGGCTAAAAAGGCCCTGAGAGTGGTGACCGGACATAGAGAAGTATCTTGGAGAAGAGAAATAATCTTCCAAGGGGACCACCTATTTTGGGGGTCCTCGTTCTTAGCTAGGAACGCCCTGTCTGGTGAAAGAAGTACCTCACCTGAAGGGAGGAAATCCATGTCCTCTGAGTTTTGTGAGAGAGCTGCTAGTTCTGAGATTCTGGAACCCGAGGCCAAAGCTGTTAGAAATAGTCTTCCTAAGAAGAGTGATATAGGAGCAGGATTCGTTGTCCGTGTCGGAGGCCAGTTTGAGGACATCATTTAGAGACCAAGAGACCTTTTGAGGACGAACCGAAAGTCGAAGCCTAGCACATGCTTTTGGAATAGATGAGAAATAAGACTCCGCCAGGTTAATGTTAAACCCAACCAGGAAGACTTTCCTCAGAGCTGACTTAATGGTGGTTATAGTGCTAGCTGCTAGGCCTTTGTCAAATATGGACCTAAAGAAGGAGATGGCTAAATTAGGAGTCATAACCGAATGGTCTGAAGTCCTTAAGAAATCCGCTAGTTTCTTAACCGCCGAATCATATTGGCGAATCGTAGAGTCCCTTTTGTCTGATTCTATAAAGAGGACATTATCTGGGTCGATGTTTGCGTCCCTACGCACCGCAAACTTCATGAAATCCACAAAGTTAGGGTTTTGGCTATCCTTGAGGAATCTGACACAGTCCGAGTTTGGACCACCTGGGTCATTTTGGTGAATGGGATCCGGAAGGGACGGAGTTTCAACTCTAGGAGGAGAGGAAACCAACTGCTCTTTGGCCAGTGAGGTGCCACTAAAGCTACTGCCCCGTTGAAGGAGCGGAGTTTGTGCAAGACTTACAGTAGAAGATTCACTGGAGGAAATAAGTAGATCTTCTGCCAATGGTTCCAATCCAGGGTTAATGCGTCCATGGCATAAGCCCGAGGGTCCAGGTTCGGTGTCACATAACATGGGAGTTTGTGATTGAGTCGGGTCGCGAATAGATCTACCTGGAGACCTGGAACCAGCCTGAGTATCCACCGGAAGAAGTGCATGTCCAGGGACCACTCCGATTCCAGTGGGCTCGTCCTGGATAATGATTCTGGACTCCTGCTAGGTGAGTTGCTGACAGGAACCAGTCTTTGTCGGCTGCCTAGGCGAAGATAGTGACCAGGATCTGATTCAGGTTGGGTGATTTGGACCCCCCCCTGTTAAGGCAGTGGACTACGGCCGTGCTGTCCGAGACTACTCTGATGTGGGTCGACCTCGGAGGGGAGATTCTCTTCAGGGTCAAGAACACCACCATGGCTTCGAGAACATTGATATGGAACTGTCTCATGGCGGGTGACCAAGAGCCCTGAAACATCTGATGTTGGGAGTAACCCCCCCATCCACTCAGAGACGCGTTGGTATGAATTGTCACTTGTGGAGAGGGGAACTGTAGAGGAACCGACTTGGAGAGGTTCCTCTGATCGGACCATGGTTGTAGTCTCATTTTCAAGACAGAGGGGATCTTCGAGGTCTTGTCTCTTAAAGGTATTGTCGCTCTCTTTCTCCAAACTCGATTGATGTCTTTGAGTTTGGCTTTTAATAGGAGATCGGTCAGTGAGGCAAACTGGAGAAGGCCGAGGATTCGTTCTAAAGCTCTTCTGGACACCTGTTTGTGTTTGAGAAAGTTCCTGACCTTGGAAGCTATCTCCCTTACCTTCTTGGGAGGAAGGGAGAGCTTGTGCTTTGAGAGGTCCCAACGGATGCCTAACCATTCGAAGGGGCTTGATGGTTGTAGGCGGGACTTCCGGAGGTTGACTTGGAAGCCCAGTTTGGCGAGAAAATGGAGTACCTTCGACGTAGCTCTGTTGCATTCCTGGTGCGACTGGGCCCAAATGAGCCAATCGTCCAGATAGGCGACGATTTGTATCCCTTGGTGTCTGAGTTGCTCGAGCACCGTCTCCCCCAGTTTCGTGAATACCCTGGGGACAATGCTGAGACCGAAGGGCATGACTTTGAATGCAAAGGCTTTCTTGCCGAGACAGAAGCCTAGGTAAGGAGAGAAGTTTCGAGCTACTGGGACATGATAATAGGCGTCGGTAAGATCGATAGAGGTGGTGACGGCCCCACGGGGAAGTAAGGTCCGTACCTGAGAGATAGTCAGCATACGGAACTTGTCGCAAAGGATGTAAGAGTTGAGCTTCGACAAGTCCAGCACTACCCTCAACGCCGACGAGTCTTTCTTCGGGACTGTAAACAGGCGGCCTTGGAATTTCAGGGATCGAACCCGCTTGATTGCTCTCTTCTTGAGTAATTCCTCGGTGTACTCTTCCAGGATGGGAGTGGGTCTCTGGAAGAAGGTCACCGGTGGAGGAGGGGATCCCTGTGACCATTTCCAACCCAAGCCCCTTGATATTATGCTGTGAGCCCATGGACTGAAGGTCCAATGGTCCCGGAAGTGATAAAGTCTCCCTCCTACCGGCATCACATCATTGGGAGGGAGTGAACTTAGGGCCCCTCCCTCCACGGGAACCCCTTGCTCTAGGCCCGCCGCGTTGGCGGAACTGTCCTCTACCTCTGAAACTCCCTCTTTGGTATCCACGAAAGGAACCGGAGGATTCGTTGGCAGGGTTGTATGCAGGTGAGGGCATCCAAGAGGGGTTGGGCTGTGTACCAGGGGGAGCAGCGAGGTAGACTACCTGCTGAGGAGGCGCCTGTTGTTGAGAAGTCGAGGCCGCGGAAGACTGTGGGGACGGGGTACCCCGGGCCGTCTTGTAAGGACTAAACCTCTGCTTCTTCTTGAAGAACGTGTGTCTCTGGGGTTCGAACCTCTTTTTGGCTGAGAGACCTCACCTTACCTGCAAATTCTGGTTTGCCCTCGCTGCGTCCTGAAGAACCTTATCCACCTCGGTCTGAGGGAAGAGGGTCTTACCCCAGCAGGAGGACGCTATCAGTCTGTTCGGCTCATGCCTGATGGTGGCCTCCGACAGAACGAACTTCCTGCAACTAACCCGAGCTGACCAGAAGTCATGGAGGTCTATTTGGTAGGATAGCAGCTGGTTCTTTGTGGCGACTCTGAACAGCGTTTCCTCTGGGTAAAGAGATGCTAGGGACTCCATGGAGGTGATGGATTGGAGGGACCTAGCAAGTCTAGTACGGGTCTCGAACTCCGTTTTGAGAAGACTCTCTATTAATCTGGGAAGCTTCTCAGAGAAAAGAGTAGAGGCACAGTCCGGGTCTAGTTTCCCCACCGTGAAGGTAAAAGCCGCAGCATCCCAGGCTGCCGAGGTACCCGGAATAAGCAAAGAGGTGGGGTCCGTCTCCTTGAGAGCCGGCATGGAAGAGCCTTCCTTGATGGCCTGTATAGTCAGCTCTGTGACTTTTTCTATGAGCGGCAAAGAAATGGAGGCCGCTGTCGTGAAAATAGTGTAGGCACCTTTGTTTGGGGTGAGCTTGGAGTTAATACACCCCCACTCTGATAGTGTTCTGGCCCAGATAGCCTGGGCCTGCTCTTTTGGAAATACGACCGTTTCCTTCGGTACCTTGTCCATACGGACCAATGCATGTTCCTTTAACCGTACAAAACCATTGAACGGGAATGCTAGGCCCGGGGGATAGAACTCCAGGTCCTCTAGAGGGCGGGTGCCTATGCCCTCCAGAGTTAAGGAACCATCTACGAATGGAGCATGCAAGGCAAACCGCCAAGGATTGTTTTTATCGAAGGGCGGCAGCTTCGATGCGTCTGGAGCAGAAGGGGGAGGAAACTGAGTTCCGGCGCGGATCAGAGTAGCCATCATATCCTTAATCTGTTATCTCACCAGAGTGATGTTGAACTTGATCTCTGACCAATCCTTTGATCAGTTCGATGGGGAGGAGATCAGCCCAGGGTACCTGAAAGCCATCCGTTGGTTTTTTCTTGGATTTGGTAGCCTTAGACTTCTTAGGAGTAGTGGTTTTACGAGGAGCAATATGAATATCAGGAGCTGTCGAGGGTCCTGGGACCGGTGACGTTGATACTGGCAAAGCTGAAGTCTTATAAGTTCGAAGTGGCTTCACCTTGGGTTGTATGGAGGCAGAGGGATTCCGAGGAGAAGCCTTAGAGTTATCAAAACCTAGAAAGGAAGAGGTAGGAGAGGGAGTAGGAGAGAAAAGGGTTTCCACCAATTCGGCACCACTTACCTGCTCGTCCCTGGGTTCTACGTCTATATCCAGACCCGCCACGTCCATCGGTACGAGGGGTTCGTCCTCCACGGAAATGGTAGCCCTGACTTCTTCAATTAAGGGGGCAGCAAGGTCAGGGGAGACTGCAGCAGTAGTCGAGCCTGGGAAGAGGCGGGAGGCCATGTCCCCATCAAGGAGATAGGGTGTGCCAGACGGGGCATTCCTGCCGAAGCCCGACACCCACGGACGAAGAGTAGCCCTTGCTGAACGAAGAGAGACATCATCGGCCTGTAAGATTTGCAGTGATTAGTGATGGAGGAGGGGGTTTGCCCTCCAAAATATACTGTGTATATCATATTCATGTCTATATTAGTGTCTGCCAACGAGAAATAAGGAACAAAGGGAAAACCCACTTACATCATCGTTCAGTAGAATTGACGACAGCTCATAACAGAGCGAGCACAAATCCGGGAACCAGACCGGGTATTGGGCCTGTCCCGGTTCCTGGATAAAGGGAATGGAGCAGTGTGCATAAGACCGGCAGAGGTCATGCCCAACGGGGTCGTTGAACGAGGCAGGGCATCCTTCAGCAGTACAACGGGCCTTTTGTAAAAGAAAGGAGACATGAGTCTGGTGTTTCTTGAAACTCTGATAAGGGGATAAAAAACCTATTATTCTAGAGTTCCGGCACTCATTGAATTCCCTAAGCACCAATATTGCATTGACCTAACAACCGAATAATACTTTTAAGTTGATACCGCCCCATACCATTGTTGGCACTTTAATATTCAATTGTTTGTATATTTGTAATGCACCTAATGTCTGTTAATGACATAAGGATAATTAACTTAAAGCAATCCGGCGACCTCCAAGGGTCGGGGAAGCAGTGACATGCCCTTAAAATAAATATAAACACCAGCCTTAGCTAAAGGCAAGGCAAATATAAGTGTGAAGTGTATGGGCGACCTCCGGTGAAACTGGAGCTCCGGTGAGGCCGGAGCGTAATGAAATGTCCTGAATAAAGGAGCCTTAGCTAAAGGCAAGGCAAATATAAGTGTGAAGTGTATGGGCGACCTCCGGTGACGCCGGAGGATAATGAGATGCCCTGAATAATTCAATTGTGGCTAATAATTCAATTGTGAAAGATAAAAAGCTAAGCCGCAGCTAAAGGCTAAAGCTTAGATCATAGTAAAGCGTATTTACGATCTCCGGTGAGGCCGGAGGGAGAAGAAAGGTCCTGAATAATTATTGTGAATAACAAACACAGTTGTAATAACAAAGGCTATTGTGGATATGGCCGTGGCCTGAGACCGGAGTAAGGGCCACCGGAGGGTCGTATCTAAACAATATGAAGCCCGTCCCATGTAGTAAACAATTATAAATATAACAATAGAACGAAAGTCATTGAGAATCCCTCATGGCGGAGTAGAACTCAAGGCGGAGTGGAAAACGTTCATAACTACTCCCGAGCCGTAACGAGGAGAGGACGAAACACGGACCAAAATAACGCTAACAATTGAAAAATCCCGAAAAACAAATAACTCTTAAGTTATCATCCACCCAGAGGGGGAGAGGTGAGGGAGGGAGAACCCGTTGAACGCACAAAACGGAAAACGGGAAATCCGCTCACCCACCGGAGCTAAGAAAGAAAACGAGAGAAAAGGGTAACTCGTGACTGCGAACAGAAAACGGGGACCCCAAGCTCTCGCTCTCTTGGACACAAAAACAGGACTAAAAATCACACAACACTATTATAAACGTATAAAATAAAAATGTACATCCATATAACACTACGATCGAAGAATAGCATCTGCTAAAACTTAAAATAAATAGCACAGTCGAGTGACGAACGCCTCGGAGGGGCGGGCACTAAACAAATACAAAGCTAGATCGCTATCTCGTTCGTAGGTTGGACTTGCTAGCAAAAAGTACCATGAGCATAAATACACACACACACAAAAAAAAAAAAATAACGGTTCTAAAGGCATAAGGCCAGGGACTTAACCAAGAACCTAAGTGACAGAGTACTAAACGGGCAGACAAAGATGAATTCCCAAACAAGTGAACAAACAATGGCCGCCATGAAAGGCCAGACGGGAATAATAAAACAGACTATACTGGATATAAAACAAAAGCCCGGTGCAATAAAAAACTGTCAAAACAAACTATGGTACTTAACATTGGAATGTGTGAAGATGGAGCTTCGGACATGACAAAATAAATCCACGATTGATAAAAAAGACCGAGAGCATCACAAAAAAATTCAACACTTAAGTTTTCAATATTAAACTTACCCGATAATCATGTAGCTGTCAACTCCGTTGCCCGACAGAATTCTATGGAGGGATACGCCAGCTATCACAATACTAGAAGGGGGTGTATTTACCAGCGCCACCTGTGGCCAGGTACTCAAGTACTTCTTGTTGACACCTCCTCAATTATTCCTCTGTCGTGCTTCCGGCAAGACGTTCTGGGATACGCTTATGTTCTTGGAGTATTTTCACGACTTTGGTGAAGTATTTCTCTTTGATTTCGGCTGTCGCTTTACTGGAAACTTCTATATTAGCTTAGTTAGCTTTTGGAATTAATTTGATTAATTATGGTGACGAGAGAGTTTGAACTCTCGTTCACCTTTCAATGGCCGACCCTTCCCTTAGACGGAAGTGTTGGTGTCTAAGAGAGTATAGACTCTCTTTCTTAATTTTGCTTAACGAAAGTTATAGATTTATTTTATATCTCTCCGCCTCTTATAGGCCTCTTCGATTAACTTCCTTTTATTATAAACTCATTAAAATTAATTTTTATATTTGTTTATATTCGACCTTCCTAATAGTTGGCTGTCTTTTACCGAAGTTAATAAACTTTGAGCCCGTCATTTTGGTTTTACCTGTTAACATATTATGCTATTTCCGCCACAGAGTTTGAAAGATTTTCTTTGACAGTCTCGTACTGTTTTCAAAGTTGAACTAACGTTTTGTTTTGTCTCTGCAGTTGTTGACGTTCAGAACGTTCAACTTGCACTCTATCGTTACGATAGAGAAAGAATGTTCACGGTTTCACGTTGCAGTAAGAGTAACCGTGTCTAGCGTTTTGTTCATTCTTTCTTTACTTAATGGTTTTGATCCTAATAAAGGAACTTTTCAGTTTTTTCCTTTAACAATAATATGTTTTAACGATATATATGTTTGGGCTCTTCTCTCAGGTTCTAAGTCAAGAGAGAGAGAGAGAGAGAGAGAGATAGAGACGGAGGGAGAAAGAGGATAAACGTTTCATTCAAGCCTGCCAGGCGTACGAGTAACGTCGTTATCGTTTTTGCTCTTCTCCCTAGTCTCTTTAGGGGAAGAAACTAAACGTTTCTAGAGTGATCTAGTGTTTAGTCTCTTTCCAACCACTGAATTATCTTTCATTAGATTTTTCTGTTACATTGTAATTCTGTTTTCGCAATTACTAACTTTGAGAAAGGATAGAATTGCGTATTTCAGGTACAAACCACTTAAAGTTTCGAGTTCAGTGAAATAAGTGCAAACAGAAATCAAAGTGATAAGTGATTAGTGCGTGAGGGTACTTTTGTGCGCGCCAGTCGTCCTCCCAGTCCGGGACCTCTTGCAAGCTCCCAAGCCCAGGGGAGAAGCAATGTCGAAGGGCATAAGGGTTCAGCAGGCCTTGATCGGCGCACAGAAGTATTCTCGGTGGTTGTGGGCGTGTCTTACCGAGACCGTCACTCCCACCCGCAGACGATTGAGCCCTTATTTTGCTCGTCTGCAGAAGAGATTAGGGGAGAAAATAAAGGCAGAGTAACGCTGGTCTCAGGTCTCAAGACCTCTTAAACGTTAAGTCCAGACCTATGCCAGACGTACGAAGTTAAAGTTCACAACCCGAATGCAGTCATTGGGTTAGCTCTGACTCTCCTCAGTCATCAGTTGATTACACTCCGCCTAAGAGGAGTAAGGTTCTGCCACAACAGATCTCTGCTGTTAAGGCTTTACCTCAGCAGAACTTAGTGTCTGCCGACCCCAAGTTAACTCTACTGCAGTCCATACAGTCACAACTTTCGGTCTTGATGCGTGAGTGTCGGGCTGAGAGTGTTGCGCCTCCGCCTACACTCCCCCCCGCCTATGATCGCTCCGCCTGATCACAGTACCACCTGCCAGGCGTACGATGTTGTGAACTCTACTACAGTCCATGCAAGCACAGCTTTCGGACTTGATGCGTGAGTGTCGGGCTGAGAGTGTTGCTCCTCCGCCTCCGCCTACACTCCCTCCACCTACACTCGCTCCGCCGGATCGCAGTACCATCTGCCAGGCGTACGATGTTGTGGACTCTACTACAGTCCATGCAAGCACAGCTTTCGGACTTGATGCGTGAGTGTCGGGCTGAGAGTGTTGCTCCTCCGCCTCCGCCTACACTCCCTCCACCTACATTCGCTCCGCCTGATCGCAGTACCACCTGCCAGCAGTTCCACCTGCCAGGCGTACGATGTTGAGCCACGTGCTGAGTTTGCTGTTCCCTGTGGTGTTCAGCCTCCGCCTTCCTTAAGGCAACCTTTACATTGGGATCAGGAGGATTATACCTCTCTTCCTCCGCCTCCACTTGCTGCTCCACCAGTGATGCAACACTCGGTTGAGGTACAACAACCTCTCCCGTCCATGAGTCAGTCTCCTCAGCTCTCGCTGCAGCGAGCTCAACCCTCCACAAGGCAAGCACCACAACACCTTAGCCTTGCGCCTCAGGAGCCTCAGCTTGCGAGACATTTACCTTGTTCTGCGCAGCCTCTTCCTCATCGCGCTCCGCTCACACCACAGGAACTGGAACTTGCTACTCCGCTTCCGCCAAACCGCTCAGCAAGCGCACCCTTGGGTTCAACCACTCATGCTAGGAGTCAGCCTCCTCCACCCATGCGCCTTCCTTCTGCTTGTCTTTTATTCAGCCTTTGCAGACTGAGCCTCAGGTGTTCCCTCATCGGAGTCTTGAAGAGGAAACCACAACTATTGTTGTTCCAGCTCGTTCTGACTCTGCTGTTCAGCATACCTTACCTCCATTTTCATACCATGGTTTAAACCCCATGCAAGCATGCATAAAGCACTCTAGCACTGGTCATGGAATTTCTGAGAAATGTTAAACGCCATGCACACGCTCTGCTTTCCTTACAGCAGGCTCTGCTTACAGCAGGCTCTGCTTACTACATGCTCAGCATACAGCATGCTCTGCATTCAGCATGCTCTGCATACAACATGCTCTGCATACAGCATGCTCTGCATTCAGCATGCTCTGCATACAACATGTTCTACATACAGCATGCTCTGCATACAGCATACTCTGCATACATCATGCTCTGCATACCTTACCGCATGCTTCTCAACACATCTTGGGTTGTTGCCAACTCACTAGACTGTCAAGCAGTTTTATAACGTTGCCTTCTAGTCTGCTGCTTTTGCACCAGTGAACCCTCACTCAGAGAACTTAGCTTTTCTAGGATAAGGTCCCTGTAGATGAGAAAGTTCTTTTCTCCCTCCTTCTGATATTCCCTTGAGGACTCTGTCATTTGGAGGGAGCCTTTAGCTGCATAACCTTTTATGGACTTTTATTTAAGCATAACATGCTTACAGGGAAGGTAATGGTTCCACTTCAGCCGCTAATCCCGTCTGTTACCACACCTGCTCCCATAGACCTTGAGCTGTGTTGCATGACATGCAGTCCAAGCTTAGTCCTTGTTAGAGGATTTTTTGTTTACGGAGTCAATGTGTCACGGGGAAGACGTTCAACAACCAACAGAAGGGACTTGTTGTGACGCAGTGCGGCAACCTCAGCAACCCGTTAAGGAGTTGTCTGTACGACCCAGACAGTCTAGACAGATTCGGGTTGTCACTGTACTTCCTCGCTTGCCCATGATTGACAGTTTACAGACTGTGCAGCAGTATCATGATCTTGTGTCCGGCTCCGTCAGACGACTGGCTTTTAAGAGCTCCCACAAGTCGTCGCTGTCTGGAGATTTTCAAATGGACTATGGATCTGACCAAGGAACTGGGCCTCCTGGTCAATTTTGAGGAGTCTCAGCTCGTTCCATCCCAGACCATTGTCTCCTTGGGTATGGATCTTCAGAGTCGAGCCCTAGAATGCATCCAGAGCATGCTGAGAAGGAACCGATGCTTAGTCAGGCAGTGGATGAGTCTAACCGGGATACTTTCATCGCTGGCCCTGTTCATCGAGTTAGGGAGACTCCACCTCCGCCCCCTTCAGTATCATCTAGCTGCTCACTGGATAAAGGACATGACGCTAGAGACGGGCTCAGTTCCTGTTTCCGAAGAGATGAGGTCTACTCTAACGTGGTGGAAGAACAGCATTCTTCTCAAGGAAGGTCTACCATTGGCTGTTCAGACCCCCGACCACCGTCTCTTCTCGGACGCATCGGACACGGGCTGGGGTGCGACACTGGACGGACAGGAATGCTCGGGAACATGGAATCAGGAGCAAAGGACACTTCACATCTATTGCAAGGAGTGGTTGGCAGTTCATCTGGCCTTGATAAACTTCAAGTCCCTCCAGCTTAACAAGGTGGTGGAGGTGAACTCCGACTACACCACAGCCTTGGCTTACATCTCCAAGCAGGGAGGGACTCATTCGAGGAAGTTGTTCGAGATCGCAAGGGACCTCCTCATTTGGTCAAAAGATCGAAAGCTCACGCTGGTAACGAGGCTCATTCAGGGCGATGTGAATGTCATGGCAGATCGCCTCAGCCGGAAGGGTCAGGTCTTCCCCACAGAGTGGACCCTTCACAAGAATGTTTGCAGCAGACTTTGGGCCCTGTGGGGTCAGCCAACCATAGATCTTTTCGCTACCTCGATGACCAAGAGGCTCCTCTTGTATTGTTCTCCGATTCCAGACCCAGCAGCAGTTCGCGTGGATGCCTTTCTGCTGGATTGGTCCCATCTCGACCTGTATGCATTCCCGCCGTTCAAGATTGTCAACAGGGTACTTCAGAAGTTCGCCTCTCACAAAGGGACACGGCTACGTTGGTTGCTCCCCTCTGGCCCGCGAGAGAATGGTTCACCGAGGTACTGCAATGACTGGTCGACGTTCCCAGGACTCTTCCTCCTAGAGTGGACCTTCTGCGTCAACCTCACGTAAAGAAGGTTCACCCAAACCTCCACGCTCTTCGTCTGACTGCCTTCAGACTATCGAAAGACTCTCAAGAGCTAGAGGCTTTTCGAAGGAGGCAGCCAGAGCGATTGCCAGAGCAAGGACGACATCCACTCTCAGAGTCTATCAGTCTTAATGGGAAGTCTTCCGAAGCTGGTGCAAGGCCAATGCAGTTTCCTCAACCAGTACCACTGTAACCCAGATTGCTGACTTCCTGTTACATCTAAGGAACGTAAGATCCCTATCAGCTCCTACGATCAAGGGTTACAGAAGTATGTTGGCAGCGGTTTTCCGCCACAGAGGCTTGGATCTTTCCTCCAACAAAGATCTACAGGACCTCCTTAGGTCTTTTGAGACCTCAAAGGAACGTCGGTTGTCCACTCCAGGCTGGAATCTAGACGTGGTCCTAAGGTTCCTAATGTCATCAGGATTTGAACCGCTCCAATCAGCCTCTTTTAAGGACCTCACATTAAAACTCTTTTCCTCGTGTGCTTAGCAACAGGTAAAAGAGTAAGTGAGATCCACGCCTTCAGCAGGAACATAGGTTTCACATCTGAAACGGCTACATGTTCCTTGCAGCTCGGTTTTTTGGCTGAAAACGAGCTTCCTTCCCGTCCTTGGCCTAAGTCGTTCGAGATCCCAAGCCTGTCCAACATGGTGGGGAACGAACTGGAGAGAGTACTTTGCCCAGTTAGAGCTCTTAAGTACTATCTAAGAAGGTCAAAACCATTACGAGGACAATCAGAAGCCTTATGGTGTGCTATCAAGAAGCCTTCTCTACCAATGTCTAAGAACTCAGTTTCTTACTACATCAGGCTTCTGATTAGAGAAGCAAATTCTCATCTGAAGGAAGAAGACCTTGCTTTGCTGAAGGTAAGGACACATGAAGTGAGAGCTGTGGCTACTTCAGTGGCCTTCAAACAGAACCGTTCTCTGCAGAGTGTTATGGATGCAACCTATTGGAGAAGCAAGTCAGTGTTCGCATCATTCTATCTCAAAGATGTCCAGTCTCTTTACGAGTACTGCTACACCCTGGGTCCATTCGTAGCAACGAATGCAGTAGTAGGCGAGGGCTCAGCCACTACATTCCCATAATCCCATAACTTATTAACCTTTCTCTTGAATACTTTTTATGGGTTGTACGGTCGGCTAAGAAGCCTTCCACATCCTTGTTGATTTGGCGGGTGGTCAATTCTTTCTTGAGAAGCGCCAAGGTTAAAGGTTGTGATGAGGTCCTTTAGTATGGGTTGCAGCCCTGTATACTTTAGCACCTTTGAGTTGATTCAGCCTCCCAAGAGGAACGCTGCGCTCAGTAAGGAAGACGATCTTATTAAAGGCAGAGTAACGGTTCAAGTCGACTTCCTTACCAGGTACTTATTATTTCATTGTTATTGTGGATAACTGATTATATGAAATACGGGATACTTAGCTATCCTTTAGTCTTGTACACTGGTTTTTCACCCACCCCCCTGGGTGTGAATCAGCTACATGATTATCGGGTAAGTTTAATATTGAAAAATGTTATTTTTATTAATAAAATAAATTTTTGAATATACTTACCCGATAATCATGATTTAATCGACCCTCCCTTCCTCCCCATAGAGAACCAGTGGACCGAGGAATAATTGAGGAGGTGTCAACAAGAAGTACTTGAGTACCTGGCCACAGGTGGCGCTGGTAAATACACCCCCTTCTAGTATTGTGATAGCTGGCGTATCCCTCCATAGAATTCTGTCGGGCAACGGAGTTGACAGCTACATGATTATCGGGTAAGTATATTCAAAAATTTATTTTATTAATAAAAATAACATATTCCAACTAGAAGGATGTAGTTCAGATGGCGCTCGCGTCGTGGCGTGGGTTGTGTGGCGCTGGGGGTTGGCTAGGGCCTTTGTATAGGCCCATCCCTTTGACGAAGGAATTAACTAAATGGAAGACAACCTGTGAATAGTGGATTTCACGCGCCTTTGCTTTATACACGACACCCAAAAGGTGCTCGCGCGAGGGTTGTAACCTCAGCATTCCATGCTTTTATCTTTCTTTGGTATAATTGGAAGGTTTTATCAGAAAAGATATATAAGAAGCACTTTTCACCGGGCGCCACAGGTCGACCCAGAAATTGTAGCTATTAATAATTATACGAATTCCCGATGGGATGAGGTTTTCTACTCACCACCAATGGTGTCAATCAGCTATATATATGTAACTACCTGGGAAGTTACATATTTAAAAATGGAATTTTAATAATAAAATTAATTTTTAAATATACTTACCTGGTTGTTACATATATAGAAGGGCCCTCCCTCCTCCCCTCTGAAAACAGGGGCATGGAATTACAGAGGAATGTTGGGAATAGTTCTGGTAACCTATGAGAGATGGCGCTCATGTATGACCACCTACTGTCATGGCGGCAATTGCCGCGAAATTTGAATTTCTGCTGTGTGCGCGACAAAACACGGGATTTAAGCTATATATATGTAACTACCAGGTAAGTATATTTAAAAATTAATTTTATAATAAAAATTCAATATTTACTGCTGAATTATATGGCATACTAACCGCTATTGCGAAAATAGCGTTAAAAGAGTAGGGCAATTTTACCATTTACTGTATAGTGATTCAAGAAGTGTCCTTCAAGCTTTAGAAGGTTTTATTTCTAGTAACCCTCTAGTTTTAAAGATTTTAGAGTGGCTTTTAATTATTGGCCTAAAAGGTATAACAATTCGATTGATTTTGCTGGGTTCCGGCACACGTAGGTGTGTCTGGAAATGAAGAGACTGATTCACTGGCAAAGAGTGCTGCTCCCGAGTTGCTATCAAGAACGTCTCCCATTCTTTGTAATGATTTTTTACCAGCGATTGAGAATTTTTCTATTTATAACAATTGGCAAAAGTATTGGGAAAATATAAGCAAAAATAAGACAAGAGAAATTGCTATGGGTATATCCCTTTGGAGGTATAATGGGATGCCCCGAAAATGGGTCACACTCGGATGACTCATCGTCTCCGCATTGGTTAACTCGGATGACACAGGTTTCTGCTGGCTGGCCAACACCAACCATATTGCGACCACTGTTTGATACCCTTGACAGTGAGGCATTTGTTGACTGAATGCCCTACTTATAGCACTGAAAGAAATAGATATCTGTTTGAGGCTTGTGGTGAAGATGGCAGGTTCATCCTTGCCAAGATCCTTGGACATGATGTGTCGTACAATGCCAGTGGCATTTTTAAATTTATATCAGAAGGAGGTCTTCTTAATGCTATTTAACTTTTATAACTTATTTACTTCTAGTGGCATTTTTAAATTTATATCAGAAGCAGGTCTTCTTAATGCTATTTAACTTTTATAACATATTTACTTCTCTGGTTTTAATTGAACATTCTTTTAATCTTTATTTATAATGAGCGATATCGGCGTCAATGACCTTCAATGTCAGGATGCCAGAGAACTTTCAATCAATCAGTCTTGACTCCCTTCCCTGGTTAGCATATAGGCAGAGGTGCTGCCTTCTGTCTCTGCTTCCTGTCTTGTCAGCTTGAGATATCCCTCTAGCTATGGAGTCTTGACTCCCTTGCCGGGTTAGCCTATCTAGACAGAGGTGCCGACTCCTGTCTTTGCTTCTATTCTTGTCAGCTTGAGTTCTTCTAGCACTGGCTGTACGGTTGGCTTTGGGTCACCCCCTCTGCTGCCTCAACTGCAGCCTTTGACTAGTCATCTGCTCTTTCCGATCCCACATCTGAGGAACATTGTCATCTGGAGTTGGTTGATTGGATCCTGCTTGGTTGTCAGGACACCCTTTGAATTTTTAATTCGTAGTGTCTGCTGTCTTGTACGGCTCTCATTAGCTTATGGGCTGCACCCCCTTTTTGTGTAAGTCAATGATAATGATCAGGTTCTGGCTGGTTCTCTTATTATCTCCCTTTCACTCCTGTACTTCCCCTCAGTGTGGACCCTTCCCTTGGGATTGTCCACTCTCCCCCTGTAGATGTTTCAATGCGTCTGCCGCCTGGTATCATCATGCCTGGGGTATTGACAGGTCATTCTTTTGTGGCTACTAGAAATAGTTGCCACCTCGGGGTCAGCTGTTGCTGGTCTAGGCAGTGCGATGAGTGAACTTTCCTTCTTAAGCAGTTCTGATAGACCTACTCTGAAGGCTCTGGTGTTCCTTTGATGTGATCCTTTCCTCCATATTCCTACGACACCGTCATTATGTTTTGCTTCATGAATCATTCCAGATTTCTGAGCTGTTTGGCATGTGTTTTATTATGTTTTAGATTTAGCCATTATTTAGGTGTAGGATGATATAGAATAGGATATATAAAAATTTTTTCCTAATTTTAAGAAGATATGGTGTTTTAATGATGTCTGGTACTCATTTACTTTCCTTATCTTTACAAGTCGCTGATGACAGGGAGTGTTCTACGGTCACGTGTACCAGGCGGGTCAAGTTACCCTTTGGCCACAAGACCTGCCGGAAACATGGAAGTTACCATGTTTCCAAGGGGTCCACTGCAATCTGGGACCCTACTGACTGCAAGGTTTGCATGGATCTCCTTCAAACCGGCTTCTATGCCACTGACGTCACCTTGGACGTCCGAGATTGAAGTCAGAAGATGCTCCAACACTGGGTAAGAGGCTTCCAGAAGATCTCTCAACAAGGTGCCCCTTATCTTCCTTCGCTAGAACTGAAGGACCTCCTCTTTCCCAAGGCTGAGGTGTCCTCCGTTTTTGGTCACCAGTTACTGACAGTCCAACTCCTGCCAGTACCAGCAGATCATGCAAATGAGATGATAAAGTCCGAGACGCTCTGCAAGTCATGAGCCTAGACATGGACGAGATGTCTACTACTACTACTGTTTCATCAGAGAAGGGGAGGATCCTGCTGACCACAGAAGCCTCGGAAGAATCATTCGATGTACATCAGCTGAGTGCAGCTCCCAATGCCTCTTTAATTTCAACCCAAGCCCTAGCTTCCAACTCCACCCCGGTTCCGATATTAGACAAACCTTCGCTACCCAGTAATTTAGAATTAATCACGTCCAAGAAAGCTTTCGTGGAAAACTTAACCACCAGATATGAAAGTTCTCAAACAGATCTAACAGCAGGGATAGAAGCGTTACAACAGGCACCTGCTTCTAAGGCTCCCCCAGCTTCGAGCCTACCAGAATGCACAGTGAAGAACCCTTGGCACTATGCTGAGAAAATGGCCTTAACCGAAGGGTTCCTTCATATTGGGGATGGTTAGGGTTCCAAGCCAGTTTCACACTTGGAATTATTTCCATCGATCGATAGCTACTGTTACGTAAGGCTTAACTCGGATGTGTCCATTAGGGATGATACTATCCCTAAGGAAACGATCATTCTGGATCATGTTAAGGCTCAATCCCTTTTGGTTAAGGAGTTAAAGACTGCTGAATTCACCAATACCCAACTTTCTGCCTTTGGCAGGAAACAGGCCACTTTTGTGGCCCCCAAAGATACGGTCTTCCCCTTTGCCTCTAAAAGCTTAGAGGCTGTTTTGAAAGCAGTAAGGGAGAACAGACCCTTTCCAGTGCTGGAGGAATGTAAACCTGTCTCATTAGCCCTTCCTTACGATTCAAACAATTGAGAGGACGTGCAACATACATTCACTGTTGGAAAGCTAGATAAAGACGGCAGAGGCAAACAGTTTAATGAGAAGCTGCCTAGAATCCCTATTGAAGGGAGAACTGGAAGCTAAAGAGACTTTCTGCCTCTTAACCTTCCAATCTTATCTATGGAAAACTATTCCAAATCTGATCTCTTCCCTGTCTTGGCTGAAACTCACCTAATCATGTTTCGTAGGGATCTCTATGCTTTCGCCCTAGCCAGGAGAGCATGTAGAGAACATGTCCTTGCTACTGCTATGATCAGGCGTGAACCCAGAAAACTGATCAACTCCAATATCTGGGGGAAGGATCTCTTCCCTGAGAAACTGATTGAAGAAGTCATGGACAAAGCGGCTCAAGAGAATAAGAGCCTTATTAAAAAGTGGTGTTTTTCTCTAAACAAAAATTTACCCCCCAATAAAGGACCTTAACCCAAGGCCAAGAAGCCCAGAAGTCACTTAAAAGGAAGGAAATCCTTTCCTGTGGCAACAGCCTCAGTTGCCGCCATTCCTCAGACTGGTAGTAGGTTGGCTAAGGCACCAGCCACCCATTGATATACTACCGCTAGAGAGTTATGGGGTCCTTTGGTCAGTCAGATAGTACTACATTGTATCTTTCTCTCGGGTTACGTTTCTTTCCCTTTGCCTACACAGACACTGAATAGTCTGGCCTATTCTTTACAGATTCTCCTGTCCTCATACACCTGACATCACTGAGATTACCAAACAATTCTTCTTTTCCCAAGCGGTTAACTACTACAACAGTAGTTGTTCAGTGGCAACTTTCCTCTTGGTAAGGGTAGAGGAGGCTGTTTAGCTATGGTAAGCAGCTCTTCTAGGAGAAGGACACTCCAAAATCAAACCATTGTTCTCTAGTCTTGGGTAGTGCCATAGCCTTTGTACCATGGTGTTCCATTGTCTTGGGCTAGAGTTTTCTTGCTTGAGGGTACACTCAGGCACACTGTTCTATCTAGTTTCTCTTCCTCTTGTTTTGTTAAAGTTTATATAGTTTATATAGGAAATACAGTATTTATTTCAATGTTTTTACTGTTCTTAAAATATTTTATTTTTCCTTGTTTCCTTTCCTCACTGGGCTATTTACCCTGCAGGAGCCCCTGGGCTTATAGCATCCTGCTTTTCCAACTAGGGTTGTAGCTTAGCATTTATTAATAATAATAATAATATTGTGTACATGGTCATTTCACAGTCTCCAGCCTTTAACCCTGGTGTACAAGAGAGCTACCACCACGTTTCGCCCTGCCAAAGCTCATAGGAAGGGTTCCAGTAACGGGGAGGTCTGGAAGAGGCGGTCAAACTAGAGGCCAAGGCATTAGAGACAAGACGTCTAAAGTTGCAGATCCTTCGCAACAACTAGGAGATTCCATTAGGGGGACGACTTCACCTGTTCAGGGATCAATGGGAGTTCAATCCCTGGGCTCGCAGCATAGTCTCAAAAGGGCTAGGCTGGAAATGGAGACAGAAACCACCCCAGTTCAAGAGATTCTTCCAACCCACAACCCCCTTTATGGAGGATTACGTTCAAGACCTTCTCCGGAAGGGAGTCATCCATTGCACAAAATCCATGAACTTTCAAAGGCATCTATTCTTTGTGCCCAAGAAAGATTCGAACTTCCGAACTTGTGCCCACAAAACAAATTCATTGTGAATAAAAAGTTCCCAATGCTGACTATCTCGCAAATACAGACCCTACTACCCCAAGGGGCATACACCATCTCCATAGATCTTGCGGACACGTATTGTTATCTTCCGATAGGTCGGCGCTTCTCCCCCTACCTTGGTTTCAGACTGGCAAGAAAGGCCTACGTATTCAAAGCTATGCCCTTTGGGCTCAGTATAGTTCCAAGAATTTTCACAAAATTGGTCGAGGCCATATCCAACAACTTCAGAATAGAGGCTTTCAGGTGATGGTGTACCTGATCAACTGGTTAGTCTGGGCTGCAACGAAGTCAGAATGTCTTCAAACAGCCCAAGAGGTCATGAACTTACTTCAATCTCTGGGCTTCCAAATCAACCTCGAGAAGTCCGGGCTATCTCCAGCCCGGAAATTCCAATGGCTACGACTTCACTGGAACCTACAGTCACACAACCTTTCTCTACTACAAGGCAAGAGAAAGGAAATCGCAAACTTTGTCAGGTGCCTACTTCATTCAAAAGTACTCACGAGACGACAAAAAGAAAGGGTCTTGGGGTTGTTACAGTTCGTGACGGACCCAATCCTGAAAGCAAGGCTCAAAGATGCCAACAGAGTCTGGAGAATAAAGGCATCCCATGCTCGGAGAGATTTTAGCCACGAAACCCCGGCCTTACTGCGGAAGCAGCTCAAGCCGTGGTCCACTGCCAAGAGTATCGAACGAAGCCCCTCTTCAGTACTCTCCTCCTTCCGTGACTATTCACACGGATGCCTCGGAACAATGTTGGGGAGGATACTCCTCTTCCAAGAAAGTGGAGGGTCAGTGGTCGATTGCATTTCAGAAGTTTCACATCAATGTTCTGGAGGCTATGGCAGTGTTTCTGACTCTGAAGAGACTATGCCTAAAGACGAAATCACACATCAAATTAGTCATCGACAACAATACAATAGTACACTGTGTCAACAGACAGGGCTCCAGATCTCCTCAGATCAACCTTGTAATCCTAGCCATCTTCTCTTTAGCAAAAAGGAGGAAACTGCATTTTTCAATATTAATCTTACCCGATAATCATGTAGCTGTCAACTCCGTTGCCCGACAGAATTCTACGGACGGGATACGCCAGCGATCACTATACAAGAGGGGGGTGTACTCACCAGCGCCATCTGTGGCCAGGTACTGCAGTACTTCTTGTCAACACCACCTCAATTTTTCCTCTGTCGTGCTTCCGGCAAGACCTACATGGATACGCTGTTGATTTTGGAGTCTTTGTTCACGGTTTTGGTGAAGTATTGCTCTGAGATTTTGACCTCGTGGCCTCTTCAGCACGTAAGGCTAAGGTTGTACCTTCAGTACCGAGAACTTACCGCACCCCAGTGGCTGATACTCCTGCTACAAGGTTTATTCCGCCCTTTCGTGGCAGAGCCCCCAGCCGAGGAAGTACCCGCCCAGACGGTCACAGGGGCAGGTCCAAGAAAGGTACCAAGTCTTCGAAAAGCAAGCATTGACTCTCCTCCTCTCCAGACAGCTGTAGGAGCCAGACTCAAGACCTTCTGGCAAGCTTGGGAAAGAAGAGGTGCAGACGCCCAGTCTGTCAAGTGGCTAAGGGAGGGTTACAGGATCCCATTCTGCCGCAATCCCCCTCTGACCACTTCTCCCATCAACCTCTCTCCCAACTACAAGGAAAAGGACAAGAGGCTAGCGTTACATCAAGAGGTGTCGCTCCTGTTACAGAAGGAGGCAGTGGTGATAGTCCGGGATCATCAATCCCCGGGCTTTTACAACCGTCTCTTCCTGGTGGCCAAGAAGACAGGAGGTTGGAGACCGGTGCTGGACGTCAGTGCGCTCAATGCTTATGTCACCAAGCAGACGTTCACTATGGAGACGACGAAGTCGGTCCTAGCAGCGGTCAGGCAGGAGGACTGGATGGTCTCGTTGGATCTGAAAGACGCCTACTTTCACGTCCCCATCCATCCAGACTCCCAACCTTTTCTGAGATTCGTCTTTGGAAAGGTTGTGTACCAATTCCAAGCCCTGTGTTTTGGCCTAAGCACGGCACCTCTGGTGTTTACGCGACTGATGAGGAATATTGCGAAATTCCTCCACTTGGCGGACATCAGAGCCTCCCTTTATTTAGACGACTGGCTTTTAAGAGCCCCCACAAGTCGTCGCTGTCTGGAGAGTCTCAGATGGACTTTGGACTTGACCAAGGAACTGGGTCTATTGGTCAATTTAGAGAAGTCCCAGCTTATTCCTTCCCAAACCATCGTTTACCTGGGAATGGAGATTCGGAGTCAAGCTTTTCGGGCTTTTCCGTCGGCCCCAAGAATCAACCAAGCCCTAGAGTGCATCCTGAGCATGCTGAAGAGGAACAGATGCTCGGTGAGACAGTGGATGAGTCTAACAGGGACCCTGTCATCGTTAGCCCTGTTCACCGAGTTAGGGAGACTCCACCTCCGCCCCCTTCAATACCATCTAGCAGCTCACTGGGACAAGAATATGACGCTCGAGGCGGTCTCTATTCCTGTTACCAAAGAGATGAAGACTACTCTAATGTGGTGGAAGAGCAACATCCTTCTCAAGGAGGGTCTCTCTTTAGCTGTTCAGACCCCCGATCTTCATCTCTACTCGGACGCATCAGACTCGGGCTGGGGCGCAACCTTGGACGGACAGGAATGCTCGGGAACATGGAACAAGGAACAGGAAACGCTTCACATCAATTGCAAGGAGTTGTTGGCAGTACATCTGGCCTTAATGAACTTCAAGTCCCTCCTGCTAAACAAGGTGGTGGAGGTGAACTCCGACAACACCACAGCCTTGGCGTACATCTCCAAGCAGGGAGGGACTCATTCGAGGAAGCTGTGCGAGATAGCAAGGGACCTCCTCATTTGGTCAAGAAGTCGAAACCTCACGCTGGTAACGAGATTCATTCAGGGCAATATGAATGTCTCGGCAGATCGCCTCAGCAGGAAGGGTCAAGTCATCCCCACAGAATGGACCCTTCACAAGAACGTGTGCAACAGGCTTTGGGCCTTGTGGGGTCAGCCAACGATAGATCTGTTCGCTACCTCGATGACCAAGAGGCTCCCATTGTACTGTTCCCCGATCCCAGACCCGGCAGCAGTTCACGTGGATGCTTTTCTGCTGGATTGGTCCCACCTCGATCTGTATGCATTCCCGCCGTTCAAGATCATCAACAGAGTTATTCAGAAGTTCGTCTCTCACGAAGGGACACGGCTGACGTTGGTTGCTCCCCTTTGGCCTGCAAGAGAATGGTTCACAGAGGTACTGCAATGGCTGGTCGACGTTCCCAGGACTCTCCCTATAAGAGTGGACCTTCTACGTCAACCTCACGTAAAGAAGGTACACCCAAGCCTCCACGCTCTTCGTCTGACTGCCTTCAGACTATCGAAAGACTCTCTAGAGCTAGAGGCTTTTCGAAGGAGGCAGCCAGAGCGATTGCCAGAGCAAGGAGGATATCCACTCGCAGAGTCTATCAATCCAAGTGGGAAGTCTTCCGAAGCTGGTGCAGAGCCAATGCAGTTTCCTCTACCAGTACCTCTGTAACCCAAGTTGCTGACTTCCTGTTACATCTTAGGAATGTTAGATCTCTTTCGGCTCCTACGATCAAAGGGTACAGAAGTATGTTGGCAGCAGTTTTCCGCCACAGAGGCTTGGATCTTTCCTCCAACAAAGATCTACAAGACATCCTTAGGTCTTTCGAGACCTCTAAAGAACGTCGCTTGTCCACTCCAGGCTGGAATCTAGACGTAGTCTTAAGGTTCCTTATGTCTCCTAGATTTGAACCTCTCCAGTCAGCCTCTTTCAAAGACCTTACTCTCAAAACTCTTTTCCTCGTCTGCCTTGCAACAGCCAAAAGAGTTAGTGAGGTTCACGCCTTCAGCAGGAACATAGGATTCACATCTGAAACAGCTACATGTTCCTTACAGCTCGGGTTTTTGGCAAAAAATGAACTTCCTTCACGTCCTTGGCCTAGATCGTTCGAAATTCCTAGCCTTTCCAACATGGTGGGTAACGAACTAGAGAGAGTTCTTTGCCCTGTCAGAGCTCTAAAGTACTATCTTAAAAGGTCAAAGCCTATACGAGGACAATCAGAGGCCTTATGGTGTGCTATTAAGAAACCTTCGATGCCTATGTCCAAGAACGCAGTTTCGTATTACATAAGGCTTCTGATTAGAGAAGCTCATTCTCACATGAAGGATGAAGACCTTGCTTTGCTGAAGGTAAGGACACACGAAGTGAGAGCTGTGGCTACTTCAATGGCCTTCAAACAGAACCGTTCTCTGCAGAGTATTATGGATGCAACCTATTGGAGGAGCAAGTCAGTGTTTGCATCATTCTATCTCAAAGATGTCCAGTCTCTTTACGAGAACTGCTACACCCTGGGACCATTCGTAGCAGCGAGTGCAGTAGTAGGTGAGGGCTCAGCCACTACATTCCCTTAATCCCATAACCTTTTTTAACCTTTCTCTTGAATGCTTTTATTGTTGCTTTTGGGTTGTTACGGTAGGCTAAGAAGCCTTCCGCATCCTTGTTGATTTGGCGGGTGGTCAATTCTTTCTTGAGAAGCGCCTAGGTTAGAGGTTGTGTAGAGGTCCTTTAGTATGGGTTGCAGCCCTTTATACTTCAGCACCTTAGAGTTGTTCAGCCTCCTAAGAGGACCGCTGCGCTCAGTAAGGAAGACGTACTTATTAAAGGCAGAGTAATGGTTCAAGTCGACTTCCTTACCAGGTACTTATAATTTCATTTGTTATTTTGAATAACTGATAATATGAAATACGGGATACTTAGCTTCTTGATTAACATGTACACTGGTTTTCACCCACCCCCCTGGGTGTGAATCAGCTACATGATTATCGGGTAAGATTAATATTGAAAAATGTTATTTTCATTAGTAAAATAAATTTTTGAATATACTTACCCGATAATCATGATTTAATTGACCCACCCTTCCTCCCCATAGAGAACCAGTGGACCGAGGAAAAATTGAGGTGGTGTTGACAAGAAGTACTGCAGTACCTGGCCACAGATGGCGCTGGTGAGTACACCCCCCTCTTGTATAGTGATCGCTGGCGTATCCCGTCCGTAGAATTCTGTCGGGCAACGGAGTTGACAGCTACATGATTATCGGGTAAGTATATTCAAAAATTTATTTTACTAATGAAAATAACATCTTTCATTAGTTCACCTCGAAGGGGTTTGCAATGTGACGGCAGACACCCTGTCAAGATCCAAGCCTCAGGAAACATAATGGTCTCTGGACATAGAATCATTCTAGGGCAAGTCCCGAGACTGCAAATCGATCTATTTGCGACGAGTTTCAACTAAAAACTTCCCCGATATGTAGCACCAAACTTGGACCCGGAAGTGACAGGAATGGCTGCGATGTCTCTGGATTGGAACCAGTGTTCTCATCTACCTATTTCCTCCATTCCCCCTCCTACTGAAAGTACTGAACAAACTGCAGACTTTCAAAGGAACAGCAACTCTGGTGGCTCCCAAGTGGCCCAAGAGAAGTTGGTACCCTCGTGCTCTGGAACTCAACCTCTCCAGATCCCCCTATCATCCATCTCCAGTGCTGTCCCAGGTTGTTCAACAGACAACTGTCTTCGCTTCCTGTTGGATATTGAAAACCCTTCAGCTAATGATTTTCTCGCCCTCCCAGCTCTAAGAAAATTCAGAGTTGCAAGGGAAAGAATTGACTTCATAGAAGAGTACAAGTCCAACACCACAAAACGACAATATTTGTCTTCCTGGGAAAAATGGGTTACGTTCATGAAAAGTCATCAGCCCTCTTCTATTTCTGTGGACTTCTGTATTTCTTTCTTTATTTCACTACACGATCAAGGTCTAGCCTCTACAACTATTGCCTCAAGTAAGTCGGCACTAACTAGACCGATCGCGTATGCTTTAGATATCGAACTCAATACAGTAGTGAGATATTTGATAAGATCCCGAAGGCTTGTGTTAAACTGAAACCTAATGGACTCCCCAAGGCTATTTCATGGTCTTTGGTGTTACGAACTTAAAACTGTTACAGGTTCTTTTAATGATTAAAATAAATTTTTCCAACAATGATTGAAATATGGGAAATGAATATAAAAAGAAACTCACGAAAAATTCAACACATTTACTCACTAACTTGTATAGAGAAAATCAATGTTACTAATTCGTTTACTTTAACTGACAAATCAAATCGGTCAAAACATCAATAGAAAAGGGGGACAGTCAGTAAGATAGAAATACTTAGGGAATAGTTTTCTGTAGCTGCTGAGACGATACTGGTACGGAGACTTCAGGCTTGAGAATGTTGCAGAAGGGCATCGAAAGTTCAGATGAAACAGGCATGATGACCGGATTTGAAGACTTCTCAGAAAGGGTGGCATCAAGATGGGACATTGGAAGTCTTCTCTAAGAATTTGATGATAGTGTTAAACTAAGGCAGACTGCAGGCAGTGTAGGCTACTACTCGTCACAAGCAGGGAGGGCTGGCTGCTTCAATTTGTCCATTCTTCTCAATCATAACAGGATTTTGGAGATAGGCATTTGTTGTCTGAAGGGAAGTTTAGAATCTGGCTCTATCAGACTTCTAGTCTTCTCTGCTTCTTATCTCGTTAGGACTTGGTTCTTATCTGCTTCGGACATAGTTCCTCTCTGGTCTTATGTCCTGTCCTATCTCTCTTGGACAATTTCTCCATGAAGTTTATATACCTATGTATGGGTGGAGTTAATTACAGTGGGCAGTGGTCATTTCCATGGAAGGGATTTTTTTTTTTTTTTTTTTTAACAATTCTGCATCTCTATTGGCTTCCTCAAAAATGCCCACTTCGATCACACCATGGAAGCTTCTAGAAGAAATTTCTGATGCAATCTGGATCACGTGTTAAGTCGTAACAAAAGGGCAGCACGTGTCCACCCATGATGACATATTTCACAAAAGAGGATGTCCTTCAGGCTCGGTTTTGGAAAATATGCAGACTCCACTAATTAAGACGATGACATCTTGGTCAAAACAGGACAGTCCCCTTATCGCTGCAGGTGCTCTCGTCAAGGCTCGGTTTACTTTCAAAATGCTGACAACAGTGAAGTGAGGACAGGTTTGACCAAACAATAAGGTAGTCGGATCTCTCTGCTCATAATTTGGGAATACTGTAGATATTT
>NC_090735.1:143802751-143842751 GCF_036898095.1 Palaemon carinicauda | reverse complement strand
ATCTTAACACAAATGAAATTCTGTAGCTTCGTGGAAACAAATGTTTCACGATGAAGTGGGTCAGGAACATTCAACTCGAACCCCTTCATACTTAGGATTCCCCCAACCTTGAAAAGGGGAACCTCGTGACGAGTACAGTATAACTTATACTCTGTGAGAGGAATCAGATGTGTTTCATACCTTATTTCCATTGGCGAGTCTAGCTGAAACTGGCAACACACTAGGATCCCCAGATGGGAGGGAGAAGGAAACGAAGATAGATGGATGTCCTTCTTAAAACCTAGTGTAACACAGTGGCTACTGTCCCCTGAAAGGGCGTAAGGCAGCTACAGCACCTGTTGACCTGCCCCAATAGGCCTTATAGAAAAGGTGTCTAGAGACCTATATGTCACGTCGCTCAAATAGAGAGCGGTGAATGTAGATTGGCGTTTCCAGACCCCAGCTCTTAAGACTTGGGAGACTAAGAAATTTCTCTTAAACGCCAGTGAGGTAGCCACTCCCCTAACTTGATGGGCTTTGGGTTGTGCTGCCTCTGGGTCTCTGTGAATAGCCCTCGCAATAACTTTCTTGAGCCAGAAAGAGATGATGTTGCGAGAAATTCTCTTCTTTACCTTGTTGGTACTAAGGAAGAGATGACGGAGATTTGGTCTGAAAGGTCTGGTGCGCTTCAGGTATTTCCTTAGCGCCCTGACTGGGCACAGTAACAACTGGTCTGTATCCTGTGTTACCTTATTGAGGCTGGAAAACTGAAATTCTCAAAACCTCTCATCGGCAGATGAAGAATTCTGAGTCTTAGCCACAAAGCCTGGTACGTAGTTGAGAGAGACTTCACCCCCCCATCCCCTAGAATGGGTGACGTCGTAAGACAGACCATGTAGCTCACTGACCCTTTTAGCTAAGGCTAGAGCTACCAGGAAGACAGTTTTAAGGGTCAGAAAGTAGTCTGAAATCACAAATTTTAAGTAATTTGTATTTTTCCTAACAGTACTTACCTCAAACTACTTTCTTAGGAGTATCTGGGATCTCCCCCTATCCGACCAAGAATTTTGCATAGTTCCCCCTATCTCCGTTTCCCTTGTTGGGTCGCCCCGTGGTGGATGGATACTCGCCCTGAGGCAACCCTGGGTCAGCGCACGAGAGTATGCTGCTAGGTCTGACTCGCCAGTAAGCATATGTGAAAATATGTGAAAATACTATTCGAACTCCAGTAAGGCACCCGGGGCAGGATGGGCGGGCCATAACCCGAAAGTAGTTCGAGGTAAGTACTGTTAGGAAAAATACAAATTACTTAAAATTTGTGATTTGTTCCAACACGGAGTACTTACCTCAAACTACTTTCTTAGGAGACTTACACTTTAGGAGGTGGGGGGGGGGGACTTACAGGCCGGACGACCTGCCATACCGGTACGTGATACGGGACCTAGATAGGAGGCTAGGTCCAGGGTAGGAGTCGGGGGAAGCACGCAAAAGTCTACTTGATTGAATATCTCACCTTTATGCATAATCCGGACATGGTCTTCTACAACATCCATCTCTCACATGGGAGGAGGGAAAGGAAGGGGACAAAAAGGGTAGCAAGGAAAAGGGGGAGTAAGGCGGAAACTTGTGTCGTTTGTAATTACTCCCCTCGGGCTACCCCGGGGCTTTAGCCTTAAACTTGTTGAAGGGCGGAAATGACTGGTCCGATGGAGAAGGAGTCCAGGGACTTCCTCGTACAGTCTTTCAGGTAGTGGGCTGTAAAGGTGGACTGCCTAGACCATGTGCCCACCCGCATGATTTGACCTACTGCCATGTTCTTGTCGAATGCCAAGGAGGTGCAAAGCACCCTAATGTCATGGGGTCGTGTCTTGCCAAGGACTTCCGACCCATCACTGTCATATGATTTTTCGAAGCCAGAAGGAGACCGTGTTCTTAGACACTGCTTTCTTCACTGGGCCTGAGGAAACAAACAGACTTTTGATGCCCAGCCGAAGTCTGGCTGTCCTGTTAAGGTACTTCTTGACTGTTCTCACTGGGCACAGGAACAAGTCTTCCGGGTTGTCTGAGTGAGGGATCGCCGGGATCGAGAACCCTTCAAACCTTGGGTCTACGTTGGCCGGGTTCTGTGTTTTGGCCACAAAATCAGGCAGAAACTTGAAAGCCAGGTCCTTCCACCCTTTCGAGTGTGAGACCTCGAACGACAAGTCGTGGAGTTCACTCACCCTCTTGGCTGAGGCCAGAGCTAATAAGAACACGGCCTTGAGGGTGAGGTCTTTATCCAGGATAACTTTGAGAGGTTCGAAGGGTGGCCTAGACAAAACCTTGAGAACCTTAGCCACGTCCCACTGCGGGACCCGAGAGGCGCGGGGGAACAAGATTGCTCAAAACTCCTGATGAGCATGGAATTCTGATGAGAGGCCCCCAGGTCAATGCCTCCAAATAGAAATACTTGTCCCAGTGCTGCTCGGACCCCTTTGATGGCCGAAATGGAAACCCCTAGGTAGTCCCTTAGGTAGACCAGGAAGTCTGCAATCCTGTGGACCAATGCACCCAGGGGCCTCAGGTTCTGAGCCGCACACCACTTCACAAATGTGGCCCACTTGGCCTGGTAAACCATGACCGAGGAGTTCCTAAGATAACCGGTCATCCTCGAGGCTGTCTTCTTTGAGTATCCTTCCTTCCTTAGTAGAGGCCCGATAACCTCCACGCATGTAGCTGAAGGCACTGGGGGTTCTCGTGAAACCTTTGGAAGTGGGGCTGGTGTAGCAGATCTTCTCTTATCGGCAGAGGCCACGGAGGAAGGATAGCCGGGTCTTGTAGGTCCGCGAACCACTCCCTCTCCGGCCACCAGGGCACTACCAAAGTTAACCTTGTATCTCTTGAATGCCTGATCCTGTTGAGAACCTGCCTGAGAATCCCGAAGGGAGGAAAGGCTTATATGTCGAATCCGTCTCACGAGTGTTGGAAGACGTCCTCGAACGCTGCTGCTGGGTCTGGCACAGGGGAACAGAACACGGGGAGCTGTGCGTTGAGCCTCGTGGGGAAAAGGTCTATAACCGGTGAGCCCCACCTCTGGAGGACCTTCTGGGCTACCTGTGGGTGTAGGGTCCACTCTGACCCCACTACTTGTCTTGTCCTGCTGAGGCCGTCGGCTAGAATGTTCCTTTTTCCCGGAATGAACCTGGCTGTGAGGCTGATGTGTTCCATTTCGGCCCATTCCAGTATTTGAGACGTGAGGTTGCACAACTCCCTTGATCTCAATCCTCCTTGCTTCTTTATCTATGCCACCACGGTGGCGTTGTCGCACATGAGCGCTACCGTGTTTCCCCGGAGACAATGGGCGAACCTTGCGAGGGCCTTTTGGACTGCTAGTAGCTTGAGCATGCTTATGTGAAGGGTCTTCTCCTCCGGGGACCACTTCCCCTCTGCTGTTTCCACGAGCAGATGGGCTCCCCACCCCTCCTTTGATGCGTCTGTGAAGAGCAACACCTCTGGAGGAACGGACGCGGATGGTACCCCCTTTAGGGTGTTCGCCCTGTCGGACCACCAGAGGAGCATGTTCCTGGAGTCCGGAGACATCTTGACTAGTTCCTGAGGAGGGACTCCCGGTGACCAGCGGTCCTTCAGGTTCCATTGGACTGGCCTCAGCTTGAGCTTCCCCTGAGGAACCAACTTCTCCAACGAGACCAGGTGGCCAACGAGCCTCTGCCAGTCCTTGGCTCTCATTAGCGCAACTGTCAGGAATGGTCGAATAACTTGATCCAGGTTGCTCAGCCTCTCTTGAGAGGGGAATGCCCTTCTTAATTAGGAGTCCAGGACCGTCCCTAGGTACGTCATCCTAGTGGTGGGGACTAACTGGGACTTTCCAAGTTGATGGTGATCCCCAGTTCCCTGCAGAACTGCAATAGCTTCGCTCCTTGCTCCTTTAGGACTGTCTCTGAGGCTGAAAGCAGCAACCAGTCGTCTAGGTACCGGATCAGCCTGATGCTCTGCTTGTGGGCCCAGGCTGATACTACGGTGAACACCCTCGTGAACACCTGAGGAGCCGTTGACAGTCCAAAGCAGAGAGTCCTGAACTGCAGAGACTGGGATCCCCACTTCACTTTGAGGAACTTCCTGCTGGAGGGATGCCCGGGGATCTGAAAATAGGCGTCCTTGAGATCCAGGGACATCATGAAATCCCCTTCCCTCAAGGCTGATAGCACTCCTTGAGCCGACGTATTTTTGTCTAAAGGAGGACTGGGCCGGGGCAGCGCTCCTGCGGGAGGGCCACAGGGATTGCTACCAGGAAGTGGAGGGGGCCTCCTGTCTAGCTGGTGCCGTACGTGGTTAGGCCAAGTCCGCTGATGGTTTCCTATGGGGAAGACGTCTTGCCACCGAGTCCTTAATTTTGCCCACACTCTCCATAGTTTCCTCAACTGCCTGCAGGGGGAACACGGTCTCACCCCACAACGGCGCATTCCTCAGAAACTTTGTTTCCTGTTCGGGAAGTCTACGGGAGATTCTGTTAAGGACTGTGTCCCTCCTCTTTAACCCAGTTTGCTGTCTGGGTCAGGGACTGGAAGGTAAGGGACTTCATCGCCTTCCCTCCCGAACGAATGAGTTCTTGTAGAAGGGCCTGATTCTCTGGTACTGACGGGTCGTGAGATAGCTGGAACCCTGCTAGGGTGCACGCCGACTAGTCCAGCAAGGAGGTCACATTGACTATGTCTTGCGAGGTGACCTCCATCATGGCAGCCACCGCTTGATAGAAAACCACTGGTCCAGTGAGGGTTCTGTCATCTGCACTGGTTTAACGTTGCAACGGCCTCTTCCAACGAGCGGGGACCTGCATGACGTCCGTCTGAAACATAGAATTTCTTCTGGGTCCTCAGTCCCGGCAGGAGCTTGAAGGACCCTTGGGCTCTTAGGGAGTTCTTATGTCCCTCAATGTATTTATCGACGTGCTCCATGGCTAGTGACACGTCCGGCGCTAGCATTAGTGCCAAGGATGGTTTCTGCTAGCCGTGGTTATCCACCATCCTCCCCAAACTTGAAAGCCAAGCCTGCTCTGACGACGGTTTAGGCTCGTCTAATCTGTGGTGGTGGCGGACCAGAGCCAGGACTCTTCTATACGAGAAACCTTCGCCGGGGGAACACTCACCCGTGTCTAACAAACTCTCTACTACTTGATCCTTCGTGTCGGCTGCATCCTCGAGCACAGATGGATCCGTGGGGGTGGCTGTACAGTATCCCTCACTTCTGGCTGGTCCGATGGAGCGGCTGCCTCCATCACGGATGGAGCCGCTGGGACGGAGGTAGCCGTCATGGGTCTACCCCCTCCCAGGGAAATCCATGGGGTGTACGTACCCTGATATGCCAACGGCTACGTCCGGTGCTTGGATGGGGCTGGCGTGGCAACGGGTATGGATGCCATGCTGCCGGGCTGAGCCAGCGGCTGCCTCCGCTGGATGGATGGAGCCGGTGACTTGCCGGGCAAAGGCAAGGTAAAGTTTACGTGTGCCAATGGCTGCATCTGACAGGCGGACGGAGCCGAAGAGACACTGGGCAAAGGCGCGGGGTCGGCTCCAGCGGCCTCTGAGGCAGGCACTGGAGCGGCAAGAGCCCTGTTCGACCCGCTAGGGGGGAAAGCCACTTTGGCTCCGTCACGGATGGAGCCCGCGGGACGGAGGTAGCCGTATTGGGTCTACCCCCTCCCGGGGAAATCCGTGGGGTGTAGGTACCCTGATATGCCAGCGGCTGCCTCCGATGCTTGGATGGGGCTGGCGTGGCAACGGGTATGGATACCATGCTGCCGGGCCGAGCCAGCGGCTGCCTCTGCTGGACGGATGGAGCCGGTGACTTGCCAGGCAAAGGCAAGGTAAAGTTTACGTGTGCCAACGGCTGCATCCGACAGGCGGACGGAGCCGAAGAGACACTGGGCAAGGGCACAGGGGCGGCTCCAGCGGCCACTGAGGCAGGCACTGGAGCGGACAGAGCCCTGTTCGACCCGCTAGGGGGGAAAGTCACTTTAACCCACTTCCTCTTGGAGGAATTCCTCTTCTTGCTCTTCCTCCTCGAAACCTTGGCCTTCTTCCTCGAAGGGCCGGCGTACGAGCTCGACTTCTTCCTTCTAGCCCTCTTCCGCTTCCTTCTCGTCTCTCAGTCGTTGAAGTCCTCTGACGAAGATGAACTGTAGGACGAAGAATACTCCGAGGAGGAAGAAGAAGAATAGGAACTAGCTGAGTCCTCCGAGTCTTCTGCCAACAGCCTAGGGGCTTGTAATTATGCTACTGGTGTGACGGGTTGCATGAAGTCCGACAGGAGCGCTGCTGAAGGCGTCGGGGGCGTACGTAGAGCCTTCCGAGAGGCGAACCAGCCAGAAAACTCTTCCTCCAGCCACATACGTGACCTGAAGGGCGTCCTAGGTGCCGTCCAGACAATGGAGTCTGGGTCTGAAGAGCCTGTGGGCTGCCTTTCTTTGTCAAGCACACCCCTGAAAACCGCTGAACCTGTAAAGCACTGCCACGATGGAAGGGAAGGAGCCGTGCCTGACCTCTCCCACACCGGGTCTTCACTCGAGATGGGTCCTGCGGGCACCAGAACCTCGTCTACAGCACACACTTCCGCCACACTAGCAGACTCCCCACATGTCTGCGTACACACAATACAATCAAAATCATCGACATCAGACTCATGGGGAACGGCAAGGGGCCGTTTCCCGCAACGGACTTACCTCGTCCCCTACTCTGGGTAGGGGAAGGGGAAGGAGAACCTCTCTCCAACGGAGCTGAAGGCGACATCAAGGCTGAGGAGACGCCTGGCTTCTTAGGCGACTTCTTCAATGCCTTCTTCTTTTCATTGCGTACAAGGCCCACAGTAGTAGAGGCCAGGACGCACACTCCGAACGTGTGCGGATCTACATAGGCTTAGAAAGCCACACTCCACAAGACTTAACGGCCTTAGGCCCGGGACAGCGACGCTGGGATTCCATAAGGAAAGCACTAAAATACCAAACAACACAAGTAACACAGGGAAAGGGTGTGAATGGTAAGGCACAAAGGGATGGGGAAGCACAAAGGAAACACGTGGTAACACACAGGCGGGTCGGACGGGATGTGAGAAAGCGGCAAGATGATATCTACGCCGCGACCAGATGCTTACTGGCGAGTCAGACCTAGCAGCACACTCTCGTACGCCGAACCAGGGTCACCTCAGGGCGAGTATCCATCCACCACGGGGGCGACCCAACAAGGGAAACGGAGATAGGGGGAACTACGCAAAATTCTTGGTCGGATAGGGGGAGATCCCTGATACTACTAAGAAAGTAATTCGAGATAAGTACTCCGTGTTGGAACAATCTCTATTTAAAGGTTCATAGGGCAGACCCTTCAAGGAACGCAAGACCAAAGACACGTCCCAAGGTGGTGGTCTAATCTCGACTGGGGGCAAGATAGCTCAAAACTTCAAATCAACAAGGCGATATATTCCGAGGCGGAAAAGTCAACCCCTCTCAGTCTATAGGCGAGACTCAAAGCTGAGCTATAGCCTTAATCGCCGAGACTGAGAGGAGCTTTTCCTTCTTAAGGTACAAAAGGAAGTCCGCCACTAAAGGTAGAGAGGGATCGAGTGGAGACACGCCTCGCCCTCTACACCAAGCTGTAAACACTCTCCATCTTGCTTGGTAGAGGTTTGTGGAAGATTGGCGCAGGTGCCTGGACATGTGCTCAGCCATTCTCTCTGAAAAGCCTCTGCCTCTGAGGAGTGACTGGACAGCCTCCAGGTGTGAAGCTTCAGCAAGGGAATTCTCCTGTGAGGGACACCACTGTGCGGCTGCATCAGAAAAAGGGGTTCCAGAGGAGGAAACCTTGGAACCTGAACCAGAAGGGAAAGAAATTCCGGGTACCATTCTCTGCATGGCCATAACGGAGCTAATAGGGTTAGATTGCAGTTCTGGGAGGTCCTGAGTTTGTTGATCACCCTCTCAGCAGGCAAAAGGGTGGAAAGACATTGCGTCTAGGTTGTCTCAAGAATGTTGAAGGGCGTCCTGGAGCACTGCCTGATGATCTGGACCTTGAGAACCATAGCTGGGAAGCTTCGCATTCAGAGAAGTGGCGAACAGGTCTATTGTGGGGAAACTCTCCACAAAACTATTACTGCCTTCACTACTCGAAGATGCAAAGACCATTCGCCACTCAACACTTGATGATGCCTGCTTAGGTGATCCGCCACGATGTTTCTTCGACCCGGAATAAACCTGGCTGTGAGAGAAATGTTGTGACCTTCCGCCCATTGGCAAATCTGTACTGCTAGAAGACAGAGGTCTCTTGCCAGAGTACCCCCTTGCTTGTTGATATACAAGACGGTTGTGGAGTTGTCGCTCATCAGCACCACCCCTCATTCTTGTAGATCTTCTACAAAGTATTTGAGGCCTTTCCAGGCTGCTAACAATTCCAGGTGATTTATATGGAGAATTTGCTTTATCGGAAACCAGCCTTCTGATGCTAACTTCGGGGCTAGGTGGGAACCCTCCCTCATAGCGACGTGTCCGAAAAGTTTTAACTTCGGATTGGGGCTTTGGAGAGGAATGCCCATTTGGGTATTCTCTCTGGCTAACCACCACTGAAGATCTTGTATTGCAAGAGCTGGAACTTCCACTGGCAAGAATGGGGAATCGTTCTTTTGAGACCAATGGGTCTTCAGATGCCACTGGAGACTTCGCATTCTTGATCTTCCACCTGGAACTAGTTTTTCCAGTAAGGAAAGATGGCCCAGAAGACACTGCCACAAAATGGCTGAAGGAGGCAGTAGAGACAAGAGTTGGGCGATGGATTGTTCCAGTCTCAGAAGTCTGTCTTCCTAGGGGAACACTCTCCTTACCTGGGTGTTGATGGACATCCCCAGATAGTTCATGACTCGAGTCGGAATCAAGCAAGACTTCTCTACGTTTACAAGAAAACCCTTGTAAACACCTGTGGAGCGGTCGAGAAACCGAAGCATAGTACTTTGAATTCTGAAGTCCCCTGGATGCACCGCTTAGATCATGGAGGCTGCTGTCCCCATTTTGAATGGAGTCTGCTACACAACCCGATTTAAGGTTGAGAGATCGATTACTGGTCTCCAACCCCCTGAGGCTTTCTCTAACAGAAAGAGGCAACTGAAAAACCCCGGGGACGTATTGGGCACCTGATGGATGGTGCCCTTCAGAAGCATGCTCTGGATTTCCTAAGCTAGGGCCTGTAGTTTCCTGCGATCCCGAGGGACCTGGGAGGACAAGATCGGAGGAGGAATTAGAGGAGGAGAGCCTATGAAGGCGATACGGTAACCCCCAACGAAGCACCTTGATGGTCCATTGCTTTCCACCTCCTCCAACTCCCCTGCAGGCACCACCATACGTACTGGAAGGTGGGAACCGAGACCCCATTTCTGTCTAGGGTTCCTCCCTCTGCCTTTAACCTTGGAAGGAGCCGAATTTCCTCTACCCATAGGTTTGGCTACAAAGGAGGGGCGGCTGAAGCTCTTAGCTAGAAGTGGAGCTGCGATTGTGACCTTAGATTGTGGAGTTGGCTGCTGCTGCATTGTGCGAAAGGAAGCAGCCTTTTGCATCGCGGTGTCCTGCGTCTCTTTCCTCCAAGTATCTAAAGTATAGGAAACTGCTTGCTTAGAAAAGAGAACAGGTTAGTTTCTCAAATCTGATCTCTCGGCTTTCCCAATGCTCCTATGAAGTCTGGAAACTACTGATTCCCTCCTTTTGAGAACCCAATTGCCCCACATGGATGATGTTGTAGCGGTTAGGAAGTCCATTGTCTTGGCCCCAGCAGACAGGACTTCCTGTAGGGACTGCATGGAGTCTTAATTTGATAGGTCCTCGTGACTCGCGAGTTAGCCGACTGTACCAGACCACGTGTCAAACCAAGATAAAGCCTCCAGAAGGGACATTGAAGCCGCTTCCATTGCCGAGGCTTCTGTGGCTGAGAGAGACTGGAAAAGTGGAGAGTAGAGAGTCTCTCTGAGGAGCAGCCAGGTGTGAGCCTCGCCGTGAGGGAATCCAAGGTCAGAGGAGAAGGGTTGGCATCTCTGACCTTGTAAAAGCACTTTTGCCTCAAAAACAGAAATTGCAAAAGTTTATGGGATCCCTGAGACTTCAGAGAACCTGTTTCTCCCGAGACAGCCTGCGAGACCTTCCTCAGACGGCCTGCAGTGTGAACAGATCAGGGAAGTTCAATTCTGGCCTTAAGGTACGGTGGAGGACGACATAGCCTATCTAAGGCTGGAGCGTCAAGAGGTCGAGGAGACAGATGCAAATCGCCGAGGCCTGAGATATTACACGTAGTTCTTAGAACCATTCCTTCGACAGCGGCTCTTCCGAGGAATCCTCAGGCTGCCCTAATTCCTTGCGTGTTATTACAGGTGAAGTAGAGACGCGAGCAGCAGACAAACCGTTTGCCTTACCTCTCGCATCTTTCTTATTCCAAAGGGGAAGAGCGATAGAAGATGGAGTGTCTGGAGGTAATGGCGAAGTAGGAGACCATGCTACCGTTGTTGCAGGGGAAGGCTGAGTGCTGGATAATGGCACCACGAACGCATGACCTTGCATGGATGTAGACGGTCTAGGAGAAGGCGATCAAATCATCGGAACTGACCTAGTAGAATTTGTATAGATTCCTCTTTGAAAGGTCTGAAGAACAAGGTGGAAAGGGCCGAATTGATAAGCAATCTGGCCTTTTCCCTCTGCTCTCAACCGAAGAGAAGAAGGGTTGAACCCCTGTGTCCTCTTCTGAGGTTTTCGAGAGGCTCGTAATTCCTAACTCATTAGGAAGCAAGGGAACCAGGTGCGAAGTTGTCCTGTATGAAACACGAGGGCGAGGAGATTGACCCCGCAAGTGTATGACCGGAGACTTGCGAAATCGAGAAGTCGAAGGGCGAGAGCGATCTTTCTCTGATGAAAAGGGGCGAAAGCGAGGAGAAGCGCTCTTTCTGACTTTCCTAGAGCGATCGGAAACCCTCAAACTAATACAGTACAGCATGTGAAGGAGAGGGTTCGAGATCAGGACGTGCTTTGCCATTGGCCGCGCTCCTGGTGCGATTAGATGAAAAATCGTGAGAAGAATCAGCAGGCGATTCTGAGCTCCTGTGGTGGGAAGCGCTGATTACACTTTGAAGAGCTCTCTTGCGACGAAGAGCGAGAACATAACATAGCGCTCTTTTTCTTGAAGTGCTTCGAGTGCTTAGATGATCCCTCGCGAGAGGAAGACTACAGCGAGGCAGAACGATGACAAGAGGAAGCGCTCTTCTTAGGTTTGCGCCAAGAGTGCTTTTAGTCTCGAGGCGAGACGTCTCGTGAAGAGACAGAAGGCGAGGAAGAGCGAGAACGATGATGTCTCTTCCTATATTGCCTGTCTCTCTGGCGAGAATGTCTAGGCGAAGGAGAGCGAGCTCTCCTTTTCCTCTCCTCTCTCTCACTCCTAGCCTCCGAAGAGGGTGAGGACGATGACGAGGAGGAGGAGGTACTGTGATGTTTGCGCTTGCGACGCTGTGATATTGTAGAAGCATAAAAGGTGTGAGAAGTAGGTGCCCCAGGAGCTGAAGTTACTACATTCATTGAAACTTCAGCGGGTGTCGACTGAGTTGACGGGAGGTAGGCGAGGTCTGGAACTCCCGAGGGTTCCAAAACAGAAAGGACCTGAGGCACAACCTTACCCGCGAGGAACTGGTTCCAAACTTCCTCCGAAGGAGAACCAGGAAGGCCATACCACTCGTACATGATCTGGAATAGAAGCGGTAACGGAGACATTTCCAGTGGCGGAAAACATTGCCCCACAAGGGGAGGCAACGGGGTCTGCCTGACCTAGAGGAATGAGTGTTAAATCAATGATGCCACTCTTCCTTGACTTCCCCCTGGAGGAGGGAGGCAAGAGTCCGAAGGGACAGAACGAGAGGCCGAAGAAGAGGCCCAAGACTCTTTACCTTTCGACGGCGAACCTGAAGGTAACGAGTCCATCTTGGATTTCTTCTTCCTCTTCCCGAACTTCTCCCACTGAGAGGCCGACCACTCTCTACATACTTGGCAGGGGGAGCCTTCAGAACACCTATGACCTCTGCACCCAGGGCATAGGGAATGAGGATCCACCTCCAGCGGCGACATAAAGGTGCCACAGGATTTCGGGGGCACCCCGGGAAACTTACTCATAATAGCGGACATCACATCCAACAAAGAAAAAGAACTAATCAAAAGCACAAAAAAGAAAGGCTGGTCTGCCAGTCAAACAAAAGCAGGAGCAGCAGTGTTACCACTGCAACAGCTAGAATTCGATTGGAGGTAAACAGTAGCTACCAACTGGCGATCCCCCACCTCTAACAGGTGGATAACTACCTGCCCGGTCATTAATTACCTTGTTAAGGTTTTTCTGCCGTATTTTACAGCTCGCGCAAGAACATCTTCTATAGTAAAGGATGAGGGTTCGTATCAGCGTAGGAACAAATATAAACTATAGACAATCATCACATTGACCATTAACTCGTAATAACCAGAGACAAATTGCATTAATATAACTATAAAAAGCAGTAAACATTAGTACAATTTGCCATTATAGAAGTTAGTATTATAAAAAATATTGAAGTTCTATTAGTTATAATACTTGGAAGGATAACTGATTAGAACAGTCACTAATTACAAAACTTTACTTTTATTCAAGGAATGTTTATATATGTTGCACGAGTCAAATTAATGAAAACAAAAAGGTTGAAGTGCCGTATGCTAAGGATAAACCATACGTAGGAAGATAAAACAGTATAAATCAATTAGAAGGTACAGTAAAGATAATTAGACAGTCATTGATAATAGAAAACCAAAATAAAGAAAGTGATTGACAATGAATTGTAGGAGGAGATACAATGTATTTACAATTTCTCATTTCAAGCTTTTACAACTGCAATTTTGTCTATCACATCATCAAAGTTTATTTTGTTTGCAAACTCTAGCTCTACACTTAGAAGGTTTTAAGTCGATAGCCTTTCTTTGTCCCACAGGTGTTGGAAGATAAATTTCAATTTACTAAATGATCGCTCACAGCTAGAAACTGATACTGCTATGGTCACCAGTATCTGAGGGCTGACTTAAATGTTTGAGAAGACACTTTAATCCCCAGATTGTGTAATGAAGCAAATTAATTCTTGGGGGTTAGTGATCAAAACATTATTTCGTGTCTTTAGCAGCACTGGGCAATCTATAATTTTGCTGAACAGTTCCAAGCAATTTAAGTCAGTGTCATAGCAACTTGCCACATCAATGAACCTTTCCTTTGTTGTATGCTTCATTGGTTGTAGATGGCAACTCCTTAATATCCAAAAAATGTTATTTTTATTAATAAAATAAATTTTTGAATATACTTACCCGGTGATCATATAAGCTGTCAGCTCTGCTGCCCGACAGAAAAACCTAAGGACAAAATACGCCAGCGATCGCTATACAGGTGGGGGTGTACATCAACAGCGCCATCTGTCGAGCAGGTACTTAAGTACTCCATGTAAACACAGAACCAATTTTCTCCTTGGTCCACTGGGTCTCTATTGGGGAGGAAGGGAGGATCCTTTAATATATGATCACCGGGTAAGTATATTCAAAAATTTATTTTATTAATAAAAATAACATTTTTCAATATTAAACTTAGCCGGTGATCATATAAGCTGATTCACACCCAGGGGGGTGGGTAGAGACCAGCATTACATGTTTACATTATTAAGAGCTAAGTATTTTGTATTTCATTTTAGCAGTTATTCAAAATAACAAACATAAAATAAATAAGTACCTGGTAAGGAAGTCGACTTGAACAATTACTCTGCCTTTTTAAGTACGTCTTCCTTATTGAGCCTCGCGATCCTCATAGGATGCTGAGCGACTCCTAGGAGCTGAAGTATCAAGGGTTGCAACCCATACTAAAGGACCTCATCAAAACCTCTAATCTAGGCGCTTCTCAAGAAAAGAATTTGACCACCCGCCAAATCAAGTAGGATGCGAAAGGCTTCTTAGCCTTCCGGACAACCCAAAAACAACAATAAAAAACATTTCAAGAGAAAGATTAAAAAAGGTTATGGAATTAGGGGAATGTAGTGGTTGAGCCCTCACCCACTACTGCACTCGCTGCTACGAATGGTCCCAGGGTGTAGCAGTTCTCGTAAAGAGACTGGACATCTTTAAGATAAAAAGACGCGAACACTGACTTGCTTCTCCAATAGGTTGCGTCCATTATACTCTGCAGAGATCTGTTTTGTTTGAAGGCCACTGAAGTTGCGACAGCTCTAACTTCATGTGTCCTTACCTTCAGCAAAGCATGGTCTTCCTCATTCAGATGGGAATGAGCTTCTCGTATCAACAGTCTAATATAATAGGAAACTGCATTCTTCGACATAGGTAAAGAAGGTTTCTTAATAGCACACCATAAAGCTTCTGACTGTCCTCGTAAAGGTTTAGTTCGCTTCAAATAGAACTTAAGAGCTCTAACAGGGCACAAGACTCTTTCTAGTTCATTTCCAACCAAGTTAGAAAGGCTTGGAATATCGAACGATTTCGGCCAAGGACGAGAAGGTAGTTCGTTTTTGGCTAGAAAACCAAGCTGCAAAGAACATGTAGCCGTTTCAGATGAAAATCCGATGTTCCTGCTGAAGGCGTGTATCTCACTGACTCTTTTAGCTGTAGCTAAGCAGACGAGGAAAAGTCTTTAAAGTGAGATCTTTAAAGGAGGCTGATTGTAGTGGCTCGAACCTTTCTGACATAAGGAATCTTAGTACCACGTCTAAATTCCAACCTGGTGTGGCCAAACGACGCTCCTTCGAGGTCTCAAAAGACTTAAGGAGGTCCTGTAGATCTTTGTTGTTGGAAAGATCTAAGCCTCTGTGACGGAAGACTGCTGCCAACATGCTTCTGTAACCCTTGATCGTGGGAGCTGAAAGAGATCTTTCCTTCCTCAGGTATAAAAGGAAGTCAGCTATTTGAGTTACAGAGGTACTGGTTGAGGATACTGATACCGACTTGCACCAGCTTCGGAAGACTTCCCACTTCGACTGGTAGACTCTAAGAGTGGATGTCCTCCTTGCTCTAGCAATCGCCCTGGCTGCCTCCTTCGAAAAGCCTCTAGCTCTCGAGAGTCTTTCGATGGTCTGAAGGCAGTCAGACGAAGAGCGTGGAGGCTTGGGTGTACCTTCTTTACGTGTGGCTGACGTAGAAGGTCCACTCTTAGCGGAAGAGTTCTGGGAACGTCCACCAGCCATTGCAGTACCTCGGTGAACCATTCTCTCGCAGGCCAGAGGGGAGCAACCAACGTCAACCTTGTCCCTTCGTGAGAGGCGAACTTCTGCAGTACCTTGTTGACAATCTTGAACGGGGGGAATGCATAAAGGTCTAGATGGGACCAATCCAGTAGAAAAGCATCTATATGAACTGCTGCTGGGTCCGGGATTGGCGAGCAATAATTTGGGAGCCTCTTGGTCATTGAGGTTGCAAAGAGATCTATGGTAGGTTGGCCCCATGTGGCCCAAAGTCTCTTGCATACATTCTTGTGAAGGGTCCATTCTGTTGGGATGATTTGACCCTTCCGACTGAGGCGGTCCGCCATGACATTCATGTTGCCTTGAATGAACCTCGTTACTAGAGACAGGTTTAGATCTCTTGACCAGGTGAGGAGGTCCCTTGCGATCTCGTACAACTTCATAGAATGGGTCCCTCCTTGCTTGGAGATGTACGCCAAGGCTGTGGTGTTGTCGGAGTTCACCTCCACCACCTTGCCTAGAAGGAGGGACTTGAAGCTTTTCAAGGCCAAATGAACTGCCAGTAGCTCCTTGCAGTTGATATGTAACGCTCTTTGCTCCGAGTTCCAGGTGCCCGAGCATTCCCGACCGTCTAATGTCGCACACCAGCCCGACTTCATCTTCTCGGAAATAGGGATCGAGACCGCTTCTAGCGTCTTGTCCTTTCTCCAGTGAACAGCCAGGTGAAATTGAAGGGGACGGAGGTGCAGTCTCCCTAACGCAATGAACTGGTCCAGTGATGAAAGCGTCCCTATCAGACTCATCCACTGTCTGACTGAACATCGGTCTTTCATTAGCATGTTCTGGATGCATCCTTGGGCTTGACTTATTCTGGGGGCCGACGGAAAAGCCCGAAAAGCTTGACTGTGAATCTCCATCCCTAGGTACACTATAGTTTGGGATGGGACCAGTTGGGACTTTTCCATATTGACCAGGAGACCCAATTCCTTGGTCAGATCTAGAGTCCACTTTAGATTCTCCAGACAGCGACGACTGGACGAAGCTCTTAAAAGCCAGTCGTCCAAATAGAGGGAGGCTCTGATGTCTGCTAAATGCAGGAATTTGGCAATATTCCTCATCAGTTTCGTAAAGACAAGAGGCGCCGTGCTTAGGCCAAAGCACAGGGCTTGAAATTGGTAGACAACCTTCCCGTAAACGAACCTTAGAAAAGGTTGGGAATCTGGGTGGATGGGGACGTGAAAGTAAGCGTCCTTGAGGTCTAAAGAGACCATCCAGTCTTCCTTCCTGACCGCTGCTAGAACAGACTTTGTCGTCTCCATGGCGAACGTCTGCTTGGTGACAAAGACATTCAGAGCACTGACGTCTAGCACCGGTCTCCACCCTCCTGTCTTCTTTACCACTAAGAAGAGACGGTTGTAGAAGCCCGGGGATTGATGGTCCCGGACTTTGACTACCGCTCCCTTTTGTAGTAAGAGAGACACCTCTTGCTTCAAAGCTAGTCTCTTGTCCTCCTCTCTGTACCTGGGAGAGAGGTCGATGGGAGTCGTTGCTAGAGGGGGCTTGCGCAAGAATGGGATCTTGTACCCTTCTCTGAGCAACTTCACAGATTGTGCATCTGCGCCCCTGTTCTCCCAGGACTGCCAGTAGTTCTTGAGTCTGGCTCCCACTGCTGTCTGAAGAAGGTGACAGTCAGACTCTGCCTCTAAAGGACTTGGTACCTTTCTTCTTGCTCCCACGTTTCCCTTCGGCACGAGCACCTCCTCTGCTGAAGGCTCTGCCACGAAAGGGCGGAATGAATCTTGACGCTGGAGTATCCATCCTGGGTCTAGACACGGAAGGCAAAGGGGTGGCTTTGCGTGCAGATGACGCAACTAGGTCATGCGTGTCTTTTTGAATCAAGGAGGCAGCAATCTCCTTGATCAACTCCTCTGGGAAAAGGCACTTCGAGAGAGGAGCAAACATAAGCTCCGACCTCTGACATTGTGTTACTCCAGCTGACAAGGAGGAGCAAAGGTTTTCTCGTTTCTTGAGGACCCCGGAAACGAACGAAGCCGCAAGCTCACTGGAACCGTCCCGTATGGCCTTGTCCATGCAGGACATAATGAGCATGGAAGTTTCCTTGTCAGAAGGGGAGGTCTTCCTGCTCAACGCTCCCAAACACCAATCCAAAAAGTTAAACACTTCGAATGCTCTGAACACTCCTTTCATCAGATGATCTAAATCTGAAGGAGTCCAACAAATCTTGGAGCGTCTCATGGCCAGCCTGCGGGGAGAGTCTACTAGACTTGAGAAGTCGCCCTGGGCAGAGGCAGGAACTCCCAAGCCGAAAACTTCTCCCGTGGCATACCAGACGCTCGATCTGGAAGCGAGTTTCGCAGGGGGAAACAAGAATGCTGTCTTCCCAAGGGGCTTTTTGGACTGCATCCAATCTCCCAACACCCTTAAAGCTCTCTTGGACGAGCGGGCGAGGACGAGCTTCGTAAAGGCAGGCGCGGATGACTGCGTGCCTAAAGCGAACTCAGATGGAGGTGAGCGTGGGGCCGCAGAAACAAACTGATCGGGATACATATCCTTGAACAGTGCAAGTACTTTCCTAAAGTCCAAGGAGGGAGGCGTGGTCTTGGGTTCGTCGATGTCCGTGTGCAGGTCGTCAAGGTGTGCAGCGTCGTCATCATCAGAGAGTCCATCGTCTGAATGCTGAGGAGGAAGCGGCAAAGGAGTAGGCATTGGCTGGTCAGCTGAGTCCGGCAGCACGGGTGCATACGTGACTGCACTGGAAGCAACGTCATGGAACCGTTGGTCAGTCTGTGAGCTGCCAACAACCATAGCTGCGCGGGGGCGCAAAGCGTCTACTCCCGACTGTCTAGTCTGCTGTGGGCGAGTAGGGGTAACCACAGTGGGTTGCGGAGGTTGACGCACCGCGTCAAAACAAAACAACTTAGGTTGTTGTTGTTGTAACTCGCGAACGTCAACGGAGGGTTCCGTGCGTCGGCGAACGTCAACATGCGGCTGGCAGGGTACAGTGCGCATGGGTGGCGGGACTCTCACAGCTGGAGTGCGGGAGAAGGTAGCCTCAGCGTCAATTGGACGCACAACCGTGGTTGGTTGTAGGCTAACGGGTGCAGCGTCAACCTTCTCCGCACGAAAGTCCTGCATTAAAGATGACAACTTTGTCTGCATGGTCTGCAGCAAAGCCCACTTAGGGTCTACAGTAGCAGGTGCGGCAACAGACGGTGTTACTGCCTATTGCGGTACCGCTTTGCCTCTCTTGGGAGGTGTGCAGTCATCGGAAGACTGCAGCGAGTCCGAACTGACCCAGTGGCTACAACTGGGCCGTTGGACTTGCGCGGAAGGGACCTTGCGTTTGAGAGGTCGTGAGACCTTGGTCCATTGTTTCTTCCGAGAAACATCTTCCGCAGACGAGGAATAAATGGGCTCTCTCGTCTTCTTGTGGGTGGGGCGATCTTGGTAAGATACGTCCGAAACCACGGAGGGAACGTCTGTCCGCTGATTAAAGCCTGTCGAACCCTTTGGTCGTACGACATTGCTTCTCCCCTGGGCTTGGGAGCTTGCAAGAGGTCCCGGACTGGGAGGACGACAGGCACGAACAGACGCACCCTCAAGCGCAACACTAACACTTTCCACAACACTTCCACTCACTTTGTCCCTACCCACTGCACTCTTAACCTTCAACTCCTTGACGTTTGCCATGAGTTGATTACGGTCACTCGCCAACGACTCGACTCTCTCACCCAGAGCCTGGATGGCACGCATCATATCCGCCATCGAAGGTTGTTGAGTGCTAGAAGGGGGATCAGGAGCAACCACTACAGGGGAAGGAATAGGTTGTGGGGCATGGGGAGAGGAAAAATCAACGGAGCGAGATGAACTTCTCCTGACTCTATCTCTCTCTAGCCTACGTGAATATTTCAGGAATTCGAGAAAATCGAATTCCGAAAGCCCAACGCATTCCTCACATCGATCTTCCAATTGACAGGTTTTACCCCGACAATTGGAACAAATGGTGTGTGGATCGATAGAGGCCTTCGGAAGACGCCTTGAGCAGTCCCTAGCACTACACTTTCTGTATTTAGGGACTTGAGAAGGGTCAGCCATCTTGAATTAGTCAAAGGGGAATTCAAAATCTATCCAAGTCGTCAACAAATAATCCAAAATTCAATCAAAGAATGCAAGGAAGTATTGAAGATAACCTCTGCAAAGCAAAAGCTAATAACTAGAAATGAGTACTTCACCAAAATCTGTGAAAATCAATCCAGTAAGCAACAGCGTATTTAGTAGGTCTTGCCGGTGGCACGACAGAGAGAAAATTGGTTCTGTGTTTACATGGAGTACTTAAGTACCTGCTCGACAGATGGCGCTGTTGATGTACACCCCCACCTGTATAGCGATCGCTGGCGTATTTTGTCCTTAGGTTTTTCTGTCGGGCAGCAGAGCTGACAGCTTATATGATCACCGGCTAAGTTTAATATTGAAAAAATAATAATAATACCTTTTACCAAACGTTATATTTCATTATGTGATGATATGCCCGCATCACCAGCTTCACCGGATCATTCTTTTTCTTAATTCTACATCATCATCAGAATTAGTAGTGAATCTAGGCATTAAATAATCAATATGGCATTTCCATAACATGTTATCAAAATTCTTCAACTGCTCTTTATGATTTCTAACACTTCAAGCACTTCAATAGTTTTACCTGGCAACCAAGTGTTCCCAGCACCAAATTTTTTTACAAATACTGCATCAACAACAACATATTTAGACTTTTCAAATTTGCAATCATTTCTCAATTCTTTCCCTTTCTTATTTTGGGGTTTAATCCTCTCAATTAAATCACAAAAATTGGAATTGAACATCATATCAGATGGGGATTTCCCAGTGGAAGAATGAACTGTCCTTCTATAATTGTACAAAAATCTACACAAACACGTAGTATTATTTCCCTCTGTGAATTTAACAAGACCCTCTTTAAAGGTCTTAACTGCTCTCACTGCAAACTCATTTGATGATTGATTGTACGGAGCAGGCATAGCATGCTTAATGTCATTCTTCCGCAAGAAAGTCTCCATCTCATCAGAAACCAAAAATTTACCATTATCAGAAACAAGTACACTGGGTAATCCAAAATTGCAAAAATAAGTCTCAATTTCTTAATAGTTACAATAGATGTAGTTGATTTAGTTACATGAATATCCAAAAATTTAGGATAAGAATCAATGATTATCAAAAAATTGTTTCCATCTATAGGACCAGCATAGTCTATATGTACTCTATCCTATGATTTACTAGTCTCTGGCACGACAATACAGAAGATTTAGGAGTTTGATAGTTTTTAAAGCATACATTACATGATTTTGTTATTTCACTAATGTCTTGGTCTATTTTTGGCCACCATACCCAATTGCGTGGTTCAGCTTTAATTGCACTAATACTTTTATAACCAACATGTAATTGAGCTAACACTACATTTCGCATATCAGATGGAATAGTCGCACAGTTTCTATAGAAAAGTACATCATCATAAAGGCTTAAATTGTCTTTCACTCTGGAAAAATAAGAAATTAACGGATCATTAATCCATCCATATTTCACACAAACGAATACAGTACTTTTTTAAGCACAGGATCACATTTAGACAAAGATTTAATTGATTCAAAAGATAAATTTTTATCATCCAAAGTTTGAGCCGTATGTACTGTACATATTCAGTAGAGGTAGTTGAATCCAAATCCGAATCAGAAAGGAGTAACTGACTCAAAGCATCTGCGACTACATTGTCCTTGCCAGCTTTAACACACAAATTGTAATCAAACTGAGAAAGCAGCAAGGCCCAACGTTGTACCCTAGCATTAACACTCATAGGTATCAACTTGGTTCTGCCAAATAAATCAAGAAAAGGTTTGTGGTCAGTTCTGATTACAAATTTGCGACCCAGCAAAAAATATTTAAACTTTAATACAGCATAAACCAAAGCTAGAGCTTCCTTGTCCAACTGCGCATATTTCAACTCAGCAGTTGACAATTTCTTACTTGCATAATAGACCGGTTTTTCCACACCATTGAATTTCTGCATTAGAACACATCCCACACCCACTGGAGACGCATCCACTTCTACTACTACTGGACTATCCCCGTCAAAATTAGCAAGAAAATTGAACCTGGAGAACTCTGCTTTGACCGTACTGAATGCATTAGCCTCACAATCAGACCATCTAAATTTTGCATTTTTCTTCAAAAGATCATATAGAGGAGAAAGTACACTATAGAAATTAGGAACAAATCTCGAATAATAAGTAACCATTCCCAAAAATTATTTCATTTCAGAAACAGACTTTGGAGATTGGGCTTCCAGAAAGCCATTTTCTTTGGTGATGGCCTAATCCCATCTCTTGAAATGACATAGCCTAAGTATTCTAAATTACTGGTATTTAAAACAGTTTTACTTTAATTAATGGCAACATTATGCTTCTGAAGTACTCTCAAAACTCTGTTTAATCTGTCATCATGTTCTTTTTGCGTCAATCCCCCAAACAAAATGTCATCTAGAAAAGCAATAACACCATCAATATGCATCAAAATTTGATAAATGAACCTCTGAAAGATAGCGGGTGATGAAGAAACACCAAAGGGAAGTCTCATTTTACTTAAATAATCCCTTGGGAGTGTTTATTGCAAGCAACTTTTGACTATCAGTATCTACAGGTAACTGTAGGTATGCACCCTTACGATCAATTTTTGAAAAGATTGTACTCTCACCCACTATAGCAAATATTTCCTCAAGTCTAGGTAAAGGGTATTTTTCACAAGCAATATTGTTATTAAGATATTTGAAATCACAACAAATTCGCACAGACTATTTGTCACTTTTCAAAACAGGCACGATAGGAGCTACCCAATCACTAAATTTAACAGGTTCTGTCACATCCTTCTCCACAAGCTTATCTTATGCATTTTAAACAAGCTATACATATTTACCAGCAACAGGCCTAGATTTATGGAATTTAGAAAGTGCACCACCTTCCAAGTGGATTTTTGCTACTACCCTAGTAACAGGCAAGCTAGGATCTGTGTTGAACGGGAACCACGAATTACTGGAATCCCCGGATTTACAGGAATCCCCTTGAAAATTACCGAAATCCCCTATAATATCACTGCAAACCCTTAGAAATTGATAAATAACGTGTTTTTATTAATCTACATTATTTTCTAGTAAATTAATTAAATAAAATGTTTTCTATATACCCTTTACACAATATATAAAAGGGTACAGAACCTAACAAACCCACTAAACTTAACCTAGTAGTTCCCAGGTCACAACCCCTAGTCGGGGACAAGTCCCCGGACCCCCTTCCCAGGTCACACCCCCTAGCCGGGGGTAAGATCCAGGTCCCGCTTCCAAGGTCACAACCCCTAGCCGGGGGCAAGACCCCGGTCCCGCTTCCCAGGTCACAACCCCTAGCTGGGGGTAAGCCCCCAGACCCTCTTCCCAGGTCACAACCCCTAGCCAAGGTTCTACCTGCAAATATATAAAAAATATAAATGCTAAAAACATAAAAATATGACAAATTCGAAGATAATTTGTATTTTTCCTAACCATACAAACCTTAGCTATTTACATTGGGTATACCTTTTAGCGCAGCTGAAATGGCGAGCCATTAGAATTTAACGAGGGTGTATTACCCCCGTGCTAGTTAGAGGGGGGGTAGGGGAGTGGTAGCTAGCTACCCCTCCCCCCCTCACACACAGATGAATGCTCACTTTCACTTAGAGGTAGGACTTGTCTTGGGGGACAGGGCTGGCGGGCAAATATGTGTAAATAGCTAAGGTTTGTATGGTTAGGAAAAATACAAATTATCTTCGAATTTGTCATTTGTTCCGTAACCGAAATACAAACCACGCTATTTACATTGGGTGACTTACCCATTAGGTAGGGTGGAAAGTCCCCAGCCATACTGGCTTTGGCTTTACCCGGGGACTCAGAATCCGAGTGAGTTGCACTCGAGAAAAGGAGTCCCTGCACTTCACAAGTTCCTTGCTCCGCAAGGAACCGTGTGGCCTACATAAGCTTGTGTGTAAAGGAAGAAGTGTGACCCATCCTAGGCAGTTGACCTGGAGTTCCAGAAGGAACTCTGGGTTAGGACGTTCCCAATACCACCTCGTCAGGGTATGGGGGACGCGACAGTATTGACTCATTACTCGGAACACAAGGAAGCATAGTTTACCTGCAGAGGTTCGAGGTCAGCTATGCAGAGACTAGGATGCTGCTTCCCTGTAGAGGGGATGATGAAGAAAGAAATAAGGGCCAGACATACTTCTTTCGTTCATGCAGACTAAAACCTGATAACAATGCCCTCAACCTTCCGCTACCTGTCCAAAAAGGAGCCTGAGGTTAGCCCAGCTGTTGTGTAGCCACCACAGAGCGATAGAAAACGTATAGAGACTCCTGTGGGTCACGCCCTGCAGGAAGCGGGCTGCGAAGGTCATTAGACGCTTCCAGACTCCAGCTTGTAGCACCTACATCACAGAGTAGTATTACTCGAAGGCGAGGGACGTTGCGACGTATCCAACATCGTGCTGCAGGGCGACGTGACGGGGGAGGGTCTGGAGACAGGTCGAGATGAATGTCCTTGAGTCCGGGCTGAAGAGGTATACTGGTGACTCTCCCCCGTGTCCTCCTTGTGCTCCCAAATCGGCTGCAACTGAGGACAAACTGCAGTTGTTCCCAAAGCTAACCTCTCGATTCCTTTACTGACAAGAAAGAGGTCTTGGGACATCAGATACAGAATGGAGACTCAAAATCTTGAAGGAATTGGACCGAAGGGCCGGGACCCCAAGATTCTGAGTCTAGCCAACAACTCAGGAGTGAACCTGAATGTTGCCTTCCCCTCTTCCTTAGAAAGGGCGGAGTCGTACGAGACCAAGAAGATTGCTTACACACTGGCCGTGGCCAGAGTGAGCAGGAGACCCAAGGCGGAATACAATTCTTGGCCTGTCGTAAAGGGTCTTGAGAAGATCTCTTAAAGGACTAAAAGTCCGAGCCATGCTCCAAGTTGGAGGTCTTCCTCCGACTAGGGCAGGGACGATCGTAGCTTCGCATGAGCGAGGAAAGATCCAGCGGGCAGGAAAAAGTTATTCCTTTAAGCCTGAAGGTCAGGGAAAGGCTGAGCGACAGGCTTCATTGCCAAGAGCGGAAAGGAGTTTCCTCCCGCCGAAAGGCAATAAGACCGTTATTGCTGGAGAAGAGGCCTCAAGGGAAGAGGTATATCTCCCACGGCACCAACCACCGAAGACTCCTCACTTTACCTGGAAGACCCCTGCGGATGACTATCGCAGATGACGCGACCTCCGTACCGCGACTGTAGCGGGTTGTCTCTTCTTGAGGAGGAGGCGTAGCGTCTCCAGGCATGAAGCCGAAGCGACGCCCCGGTTCGGGAGAGATGTCGCCGTGTGAATGTTTGAGTAGTCTGCGCCATGGGAGAAGCTCTCCCAGGAGTTCCGTCAGGGGAAGCAGAGGGTCAAGAAACCGTTCTGCGCATAGTCCCAGTGGAGCTCTCCCATTGAAAGGTTGACAGACAACCTGGTCTTGTTGAGACCCATTGTCCACAGACAAAAAGGAGGGAAGACGCAGGCGTCGAAGTTGTCCCACCATCACTGGAATGCATCTTGCCAGAGTCTCGGGGTCTGGGACTGGGGGGAAGAACAGCGGAAGCTTGAGGTTCCAAGCTGTCGCGATCAGGTCCCCCAGACCAGGACTTGCTAGTTACTCAAGGTCAAAGACCCCCAGGTACACTCTCTCTACGAGGCTCTGCTCGGATAGTCTGAGAGAACATTCCTCTGCCTGGAATGAGAGAGCCGATGGTGGTATTGAGATAATCTCCATCATCCCGGTATCTCTACTGCAAGATGTGAAGGTGTGAAAATGCGTCCCCTGCTGGTTAGAACATGCCAGAATCATGAAGTCGACGCGCATGGGGCGACTCGGCAGGAGCTGTAAGATCTGTAGAGGGGCCAGACTATGGCCCCTAAGCCTGCCTGAATGATGGAGAGGTATCCTTCAGGTCTTGACCATAGGCCTGGACCGGAACATGCCCCCCCCCCCCCCTTTTCCTTTGACGAGTCCGAGAACAGCATCAAGAATGTGAGGAAAGGACGAGAATATCCACTACCATCAAGAGGTTCCATAAGTCAACACCCATTGCAGGTCTAATAGTTCCGCTGGTCCCATAAGGGCCAGGAAGTCCGGTTAAACGTTGCCTGAAACCACCGGAACTTGGACCGCCCCACATGGAACTTATCCTGAGGCGACCGTTCGGACTATAGACGGGTCAATGAGGAAAGGAGAACTAGGAAATGTTCCAAGGTAGGACTGAAAGCTCTGCTTGACTGAGAACAGGTACTGCGACTCTCCTCAGTCTTCCCACAGTCAACTGAAAGGAAGGCTCGGAGGATGTGGCAACAGAATCTGGCATCCCCAGAGGGTCACCCATCCAAGTACCGACCAGAACCGACGTTGCTTAACCTCGCTGGATGGACGAGAAGCGGGGTTTCCATCGTGGTAAGGCCGTTGACTCAATATCATGGCCAAATACTCCAGATGTTGAGGCAGAAGAAGAGAAGGCTCCAAGCAAAATACCATGAACCCACACTCATGGTAAGCATCCGGAAGCTTGTCCCGGTGCTGAAGAAGGTCGAACTCGAGCCTACCGGAGTTGACCAGCCCTCCAAAAGGCAGAGGCGGCGGAAGCCTGCACCTGAGTGGCCATGAGGAAAGCAGGGAGAGTTCTCTGGGGAAAAAAACCTGCTATGCCACGGCGGGATAGCCACACTGCATCATAAGCAGGAATACTTGCAGTCTAGGCTGAATTCGACGAGCTCCCTGGAAGATGGATGGAATGGAAACTGAAAGTACCCGTCATTCCGATCCAGGGTTTAAGGAGTCCTGTCGCCTCGTTACCAGTCTGATCGATTCTGCTGTTCTACGCTGGCCGAAGTTTGTTCGACAAACTTGATCAGGGCTGTGAGGTCGACTACAGAACTCCCCTCTCAGATCCTTCCTTACAAGAAAGGATCGACTGAAGAGGCCAGGGGTGAAGCCGTCGATGATCCTATGGAGGACCTTTGCCTAAGGTATGGATCATTCTGCCCAACCGGGCAACTCTTGCCGACGCTATGGCATAGAGGTTCAGAGACACTGAATTCGCTGACAGAGACGGAAGGTGCGATATCCTTGGCTGATCACAGAGATTGTGCGGGAATGGGCATCGGGAGGCTGTCATCCGGATGAGTAACCTTAAGCATCCTCCCAGCGAGAAACCTGCAATCCTAGAGTTCGTGAACTCTGCCGCTCCTTTTAGGACTATGCCTCCCAGGGGGAGCCTCCCGTGCCATATGTTCCTGACAGGAGGAAACCGCAATTGGACACCTTGTCCCAGTTGTCGTAGCCGATAACTTAGGCTGACGAGGTTGAAAGAAAAGGGCGCTGGAGACCTGCAGAGTCTGGAAGAAAGCGCCTTGGAGGAGTGAAAACGGAAGTCGATTTCTTCCGCACAGCCGCTGCCTAAGTCTCTGTCCTTGGGCACAAACAAACTCTTCTCAAGGATGGAAGGGTGTCTGAGGTCGTCGACCTCCACAGATGGGACACCCGAAGGAAGCCCTCAGTCAGCGCGTCCAGATGGTACAACATCGAGCTTGTCCGCAAGTTAGATACTTAACGACGAAAGGCCAAGGTGCTTGAGCTCGAGAGGAGGAAAGTACCCATGATTTTCCTGTAGCTTCCTTGAGCCAAACCTCGGGCCGTAACCGAGGAGGGAAAGGACCTGGTAAGCCCCCAGAGGAAGGGGTAAGCAGTCACCCCTTGGCCGATGGAGAAATCTCGAACGGAAAGCGGGGTTTCCAACGTGGTAAGGCCGTTGACTCAATATCATGGCCAGATACTCCAGATGTTGAGGCAGAAGAAGAGAAGGCTCCAAGCAAAATACCATGAACCCACACTCATGGTAAGCATCCGGAAGCTTGTCCCGGTGCTGAAGAAGGTCGAACCCGAGCCTACCGGAGTTGACCAGCCCTCCAAAAGGCAGAGGCGGCGGAAGCCTGCACCTGAGTGGCCATGAGGAAAGCAGGGAGAGTTCTCTGGGGAAAAAAACCTGCTATGCCACGGCGGGATAGCCACACTGCATCATAAGCAGGAATACTTGCAGTCTAGGCTGAATTCGACGAGCTCCCTGGAAGATGGATGGAATGGAAACTGGAAGTACCCGTCATTCCGATCCAGGGTTTAAGGAGTCCTGTCGCCTCGTTACCAGTCTGATCGATTCTGCTGTTCTACGCTGGCCGAAGTTTGTTCGACAAACTTGATCAGAGCTGAGAGGTCGACTACAGAATTCCCCTCTCAGATCCTTCCTTACAAGAAAGGATTGACTGAAGAGGCCAGGGGTGAAGCCGTCGATGATCCTATGGAGGACCTTTGCCTAAGGTATGGATCATTCTGCCCAACCGGGCAACTCTTGCCGACGCTATGGCATAGAGGTTCAGAAACACTGAATTCGCTGACAGACACGGCAGGTGCGATATCCTTGGCTGATCACAGAGATTGTGCGGGAATGGGCATCGGGAGGCTGTCATCTGGATGAGTAACCTTAAGCATCCTCCCAGCGAGAAACCTGCAATCCTAGAGTTCGTGAACTTTGCCGCTCCTTTTAGGACTATGCCTCCCAGGGGGAGCCTCCCGTGCCATCTGTTCCTGACAGGAGGAAACCGCAATTGGACACCTTGTCCCAGTTGTCGTAGCCGATAACTTAGGCTGACGAGGTTGAAAGAAAAGGGCGCTGGAGACCTGCAGAGTCTGGAAGAAAGCGCCTTGGAGGAGTGAAAACGGAAGTCGATTTCTTCCGCACAGCCGCTGCCTAAGTCTCTGTCCTTGGGCACAAACAAACTCTTCTCAAGGATGGAAGGGTGTCTGAGGTCGTCGACCTCCACAGATGGGACACCCGAAGGAAGCCCTCAGTCAGCGCGTCCAGATGGTACAACATCGAGCTTGTCCGCAAGTTAGATACTTAACGACGAAAGGCCAAGGTGCTTGAGCTCGAGAGGAGGAAAGTACCCATGATTTTCCTGTAGCTTCCTTGAGCCAAACCTCGGGCCATAACCGAGGAGGGAAAGGACCTGGTAAGCCCCTAGAGGAAGGGGTAAGCAGTCACCCCTTGGCCGATGGAGAAATCTCGAACGGAAAGCGGGGTTTCCAACGTGGTAAGGCCGTTGACTCAATATCATGGCCAGATACTCCAGATGTTGAGGCAGAAGAAGAGAAGGCTCCAAGCAAAATACCATGAACCCACACTCATGGTAAGCATCCGGAAGCTTGTCCCGGTGCTGAAGAAAGTCGAACCCGAGCCTACCGGAGTTGACCAGCCCTCCAAAAGGCAGAGGCGGCGGAAGCCTGCACCTGAGTGGCCATGAGGAAAGCAGGGAGAGTTCTCTGGGGAAAAAAACCTGCTATGCCACGGCGGGATAGCCACACTGCATCATAAGCAGGAATACTTGCAGTCTAGGCTGAATTCGACGAGCTCCCTGGAAGATGGATGGAATGGAAACTGAAAGTACCCGTCATTCCGATCCAGGGTTTAAGGAGTCCTGTCGCCTCGTTACCAGTCTGATCGATTCTGCTGTTCTACGCTGGCCGAAGTTTGTTCGACAAACTTGATCAGGGCTGTGAGGTCGACTACAGAACTCCCCTCTCAGATCCTTCCTTACAAGAAAGGATCGACTGAAGAGGCCAGGGGTGAAGCCGTCGATGATCCTATGGAGGACCTTTGCCTAAGGTATGGATCATTCTGCCCAACCGGGCAACTCTTGCCGACGCTATGGCATAGAGGTTCAGAGACACTGAATTCGCTGACAGAGACGGAAGGTGCGATATCCTTGGCTGATCACAGAGATTGTGCGGGAATGGGCATCGGGAGGCTGTCATCCGGATGAGTAACCTTAAGCATCCTCCCAGCGAGAAACCTGCAATCCTAGAGTTCGTGAACTCTGCCGCTCCTTTTAGGACTATGCCTCCCAGGGGGAGCCTCCCGTGCCATCTGTTCCTGACAGGAGGAAACCGCAATTGGACACCTTGTCCCAGTTGTCGTAGCCGATAACTTAGGCTGACGAGGTTGAAAGAAAAGGGCGCTGGAGACCTGCAGAGTCTGGAAGAAAGCGCCTTGGAGGAGTGAAAACGGAAGTCGATTTCTTCCGCACAGCCGCTGCCTAAGTCTCTGTCCTTGGGCACAAACAAACTCTTCTCAAGGATGGAAGGGTGTCTGAGGTCGTCGACCTCCACAGATGGGACACCCGAAGGAAGCCCTCAGTCAGCGCGTCCAGATGGTACAACATCGAGCTTGTCCGCAAGTTAGATACTTAACGACGAAAGGCCAAGGTGCTTGAGCTCGAGAGGAGGAAAGTACCCATGATTTTCCTGTAGCTTCCTTGAGCCAAACCTCGGGCCGTAACCGAGGAGGGAAAGGACCTGGTAAGCCCCCAGAGGAAGGGGTAAGCAGTCACCCCTTGGCCGATGGAGAAATCTCGAACGGAAAGCGGGGTTTCCAACGTGGTAAGGCCGTTGACTCAATATCATGGCCAGATACTCCAGATGTTGAGGCAGAAGAAGAGAAGGCTCCAAGCAAAATACCATGAACCCACACTCATGGTAAGCATCCGGAAGCTTGTCCCGGTGCTGAAGAAGGTCGAACCCGAGCCTACCGGAGTTGACCAGCCCTCCAAAAGGCAGAGGCGGCGGAAGCCTGCACCTGAGTGGCCATGAGGAAAGCAGGGAGAGTTCTCTGGGGAAAAAAACCTGCTATGCCACGGCGGGATAGCCACACTGCATCATAAGCAGGAATACTTGCAGTCTAGGCTGAATTCGACGAGCTCCCTGGAAGATGGATGGAATGGAAACTGGAAGTACCCGTCATTCCGATCCAGGGTTTAAGGAGTCCTGTCGCCTCGTTACCAGTCTGATCGATTCTGCTGTTCTACGCTGGCCGAAGTTTGTTCGACAAACTTGATCAGAGCTGAGAGGTCGACTACAGAATTCCCCTCTCAGATCCTTCCTTACAAGAAAGGATTGACTGAAGAGGCCAGGGGTGAAGCCGTCGATGATCCTATGGAGGACCTTTGCCTAAGGTATGGATCATTCTGCCCAACCGGGCAACTCTTGCCGACGCTATGGCATAGAGGTTCAGAAACACTGAATTCGCTGACAGACACGGCAGGTGCGATATCCTTGGCTGATCACAGAGATTGTGCGGGAATGGGCATCGGGAGGCTGTCATCTGGATGAGTAACCTTAAGCATCCTCCCAGCGAGAAACCTGCAATCCTAGAGTTCGTGAACTTTGCCGCTCCTTTTAGGACTATGCCTCCCAGGGGGAGCCTCCCGTGCCATCTGTTCCTGACAGGAGGAAACCGCAATTGGACACCTTGTCCCAGTTGTCGTAGCCGATAACTTAGGCTGACGAGGTTGAAAGAAAAGGGCGCTGGAGACCTGCAGAGTCTGGAAGAAAGCGCCTTGGAGGAGTGAAAACGGAAGTCGATTTCTTCCGCACAGCCGCTGCCTAAGTCTCTGTCCTTGGGCACAAACAAACTCTTCTCAAGGATGGAAGGGTGTCTGAGGCCGTCGACCTCCACAGATGGGACACCCGAAGGAAGCCCTCAGTCAGCGCGTCCAGATGGTACAACATCGAGCTTGTCCGCAAGTTAGATACTTAACGACGAAAGGCCAAGGTGCTTGAGCTCGAGAGGAGGAAAGTACCCATGATTTTCCTGTAGCTTCCTTGAGCCAAACCTCGGGCCATAACCGAGGAGGGAAAGGACCTGGTAAGCCCCTAGAGGAAGGGGTAAGCAGTCACCCCTTGGCCGATGGAGAAATCTCGAACGGAAAGCGGGGTTTCCAACGTGGTAAGGCCGTTGACTCAATATCATGGCCAGATACTCCAGATGTTGAGGCAGAAGAGGAGAAGGCTCCAAGCAAAATACCATGAACCCACACTCATGGTAAGCATCCGGAAGCTTGTCCCGGTGCTGAAGAAAGTCGAACCCGAGCCTACCGGAGTTGACCAGCCCTCCAAAAGGCAGAGGCGGCGGAAGCCTGCACCTGAGTGGCCATGAGGAAAGCAGGGAGAGTTCTCTGGGGAAAAAAACCTGCTATGCCACGGCGGGATAGCCACACTGCATCATAAGCAGGAATACTTGTAGTCTAGGCTGAATTCGACGAGCTCCCTGGAAGATGGATGGAATGGAAACTGGAAGTACCCGTCATTCCGATACAGGGTTTAAGGAGTCCTGTCGCCTCGTTACCAGTCTGATCGATTCTGCTGTTCTACGCTGGCCGAAGTTTGTTCGACAAACTTGATCAGGGCTGTGAGGTCAACTACAGAACTCCCCTCTCAGATCATTCCTTACAAGAAAGGATCGACTGAAGAGGCCAGGGGTGAAGCCGTCGATGATCCTATGGAGGACCTTTGCCTAAGGTATGGATCATTCTGCCCAACCGGGCAACTCTTGCCGACGCTATGGCATAGAGGTTCAGAGACACTGAATTCGCTGACAGACACGGCAGGTGCGATATCCTTGGCTGATCACAGAGATTGTGCGGGAATGGGCATCGGGAGGCTGTCATCCGGATGAGTAACCTTAAGCATCCTCCCAGCGAGAAACCTGCAATCCTAGAGTTCGTGAACTCTGCCGCTCCTTTTAGGACTATGCCTCCCAGGGGGAGCCTCCCATGCCATCTGTTCCTGACAGGAGGAAACCGCAATTGGACACCTTGTCCCAGTTGTCGTAGCCGATAACTTAGGCTGACGAGGTTGAAAGAAAAGGGCGCTGGAGACCTGCAGAGTCTGGAAGAAAGCGCCTTGGAGGAGTGAAAACGGAAGTCGATTTCTTCCGCACAGCCGCTGCCTAAGTCTCTGTCCTTGGGCACAAACAAACTCTTCTCAAGGATGGAAGGGTGTCTGAGGTCGTCGACCTCCACAGATGGGACACCCGAAGGAAGCCCTCAGTCAGCGCGTCCAGATGGTACAACATCGAGCTTGTCCGCAAGTTAGATACTTAACGACGAAAGGCCAAGGTGCTTGAGCTCGAGAGGAGGAAAGTACCCATGATTTTCCTGTAGCTTCCTTGAGCCAAACCTCGGGCCGTAACCGAGGAGGGAAAGGACCTGGTAAGCCCCCAGAGGAAGGGGTAAGCAGTCACCCCTTGGCCGATGGAGAAATCTCGAACGGAAAGCGGGGTTTCCAACGTGGTAAGGCCGTTGACTCAATATCATGGCCAGATACTCCAGATGTTGAGGCAGAAGAAGAGAAGGCTCCAAGCAAAATACCATGAACCCACACTCATGGTAAGCATCCGGAAGCTTGTCCCGGTGCTGAAGAAGGTCGAACCCGAGCCTACCGGAGTTGACCAGCCCTCCAAAAGGCAGAGGCGGCGGAAGCCTGCACCTGAGTGGCCATGAGGAAAGCAGGGAGAGTTCTCTGGGGAAAAAAACCTGCTATGCCACGGCGGGATAGCCACACTGCATCATAAGCAGGAATACTTGCAGTCTAGGCTGAATTCGACGAGCTCCCTGGAAGATGGATGGAATGGAAACTGGAAGTACCCGTCATTCCGATCCAGGGTTTAAGGAGTCCTGTCGCCTCGTTACCAGTCTGATCGATTCTGCTGTTCTACGCTGGCCGAAGTTTGTTCGACAAACTTGATCAGAGCTGAGAGGTCGACTACAGAATTCCCCTCTCAGATCCTTCCTTACAAGAAAGGATTGACTGAAGAGGCCAGGGGTGAAGCCGTCGATGATCCTATGGAGGACCTTTGCCTAAGGTATGGATCATTCTGCCCAACCGGGCAACTCTTGCCGACGCTATGGCATAGAGGTTCAGAGACACTGAATTCGCTGACAGACACAGCAGGTGCGATATCCTTGGCTGATCACAGAGATTGTGCGGGAATGGGCATCGGGAGGCTGTCATCTGGATGAGTAACCTTAAGCATCCTCCCAGCGAGAAACCTGCAATCCTAGAGTTCGTGAACTTTGCCGCTCCTTTTAGGACTATGCCTCCCAGGGGGAGCCTCCCGTGCCATCTGTTCCTGACAGGAGGAAACCGCAATTGGACACCTTGTCCCAGTTGTCGTAGCCGATAACTTAGGCTGACGAGGTTGAAAGAAAAGGGCGCTGGAGACCTGCAGAGTCTGGAAGAAAGCGCCTTGGAGGAGTGAAAACGGAAGTCGATTTCTTCCGCACAGCCGCTGCCTAAGTCTCTGTCCTTGGGCACAAACAAACTCTTCTCAAGGATGGAAGGGTGTCTGAGGCCGTCGACCTCCACAGATGGGACACCCGAAGGAAGCCCTCAGTCAGCGCGTCCAGATGGTACAACATCGAGCTTGTCCGCAAGTTAGATACTTAACGACGAAAGGCCAAGGTGCTTGAGCTCGAGAGGAGGAAAGTACCCATGATTTTCCTGTAGCTTCCTTGAGCCAAACCTCGGGCCATAACCGAGGAGGGAAAGGACCTGGTAAGCCCCTAGAGGAAGGGGTAAGCAGTCACCCCTTGGCCGATGGAGAAATCTCGAACGGAAAGCGGGGTTTCCAACGTGGTAAGGCCGTTGACTCAATATCATGGCCAGATACTCCAGATGTTGAGGCAGAAGAAGAGAAGGCTCCAAGCAAAATACCATGAACCCACACTCATGGTAAGCATCCGGAAGCTTGTCCCGGTGCTGAAGAAAGTCGAACCCGAGCCTACCGGAGTTGACCAGCCCTCCAAAAGGCAGAGGCGGCGGAAGCCTGCACCTGAGTGGCCATGAGGAAAGCAGGGAGAGTTCTCTGGGGAAAAAAACCTGCTATGCCACGGCGGGATAGCCACACTGCATCATAAGCAGGAATACTTGCAGTCTAGGCTGAATTCGACGAGCTCCCTGGAAGATGGATGGAATGGAAACTGGAAGTACCCGTCATTCCGATCCAGGGTTTAAGGAGTCCTGTCGCCTCGTTACCAGTCTGATCGATTCTGCTGTTCTACGCTGGCCGAAGTTTGTTCGACAAACTTGATCAGGGCTGTGAGGTCAACTACAGAACTCCCCTCTCAGATCATTCCTTACAAGAAAGGATCGACTGAAGAGGCCAGGGGTGAAGCCGTCGATGATCCTATGGAGGACCTTTGCCTAAGGTATGGATCATTCTGCCCAACCGGGCAACTCTTGCCGACGCTATGGCATAGAGGTTCAGAGACACTGAATTCGCTGACAGAGACGGCAGGTGCGATATCCTTGGCTGATCACAGAGATTGTGCGGGAATGGGCATCGGGAGGCTGTCATCCGGATGAGTAACCTTAAGCATCCTCCCAGCGAGAAACCTGCAATCCTAGAGTTCGTGAACTCTGCCGCTCCTTTTAGGACTATGCCTCCCAGGGGGAGCCTCCCGTGCCATCTGTTCCTGACAGGAGGAAACCGCAATTGGACACCTTGTCCCAGTTGTCGTAGCCGATAACTTAGGCTGACGAGGTTGAAAGAAAAGGGCGCTGGAGACCTGCAGAGTCTGGAAGAAAGCGCCTTGGAGGAGTGAAAACGGAAGTCGATTTCTTCCGCACAGCCGCTGCCTAAGTCTCTGTCCTTGGGCACAAACAAACTCTTCTCAAGGATGGAAGGGTGTCTGAGGTCGTCGACCTCCACAGATGGGACACCCGAAGGAAGCCCTCAGTCAGCGCGTCCAGATGGTACAACATCGAGCTTGTCCGCAAGTTAGATACTTAACGACGAAAGGCCAAGGTGCTTGAGCTCGAGAGGAGGAAAGTACCCATGATTTTCCTGTAGCTTCCTTGAGCCAAACCTCGGGCCGTAACCGAGGAGGGAAAGGACCTGGTAAGCCCCCAGAGGAAGGGGTAAGCAGTCACCCCTTGGCCGATGGAGAAATCTCGAACGGAAAGCGGGGTTTCCAACGTGGTAAGGCCGTTGACTCAATATCATGGCCAGATACTCCAGATGTTGAGGCAGAAGAAGAGAAGGCTCCAAGCAAAATACCATGAACCCACACTCATGGTAAGCATCCGGAAGCTTGTCCCGGTGCTGAAGAAGGTCGAACCCGAGCCTACCGGAGTTGACCAGCCCTCCAAAAGGCAGAGGCGGCGGAAGCCTGCACCTGAGTGGCCATGAGGAAAGCAGGGAGAGTTCTCTGGGGAAAAAAACCTGCTATGCCACGGCGGGATAGCCACACTGCATCATAAGCAGGAATACTTGCAGTCTAGGCTGAATTCGACGAGCTCCCTGGAAGATGGATGGAATGGAAACTGGAAGTACCCGTCATTCCGATCCAGGGTTTAAGGAGTCCTGTCGCCTCGTTACCAGTCTGATCGATTCTGCTGTTCTACGCTGGCCGAAGTTTGTTCGACAAACTTGATCAGGGCTGAGAGGTCAACTACAGAACTCCCCTCTCAGATCCTTCCTTACAAGAAAGGATCGACTGAAGAGGCCAGGGGTGAAGCCGTCGATGATCCTATGGAGGACCTTTGCCTAAGGTATGGATCATTCTGCCCAACCGGGCAACTCTTGCCGACGCTATGGCATAGAGGTTCAGAGACACTGAATTCGCTGACAGACACGGCAGGTGCGATATCCTTGGCTGATCACAGAGATTGTGCGGGAATGGGCATCGGGAGGCTGTCATCCGGATGAGTAACCTTAAGCATCCTCCCAGCGAGAAACCTGCAATCCTAGAGTTCGTGAACTCTGCCGCTCCTTTTAGGACTATGCCTCCCAGGGGGAGCCTCCCGTGCCATCTGTTCCTGACAGGAGGAAACCGCAATTGGACACCTTGTCCCAGTTGTCGTAGCCGATAACTTAGGCTGACGAGGTTGAAAGAAAAGGGCGCTGGAGACCTGCAGAGTCTGGAAGAAAGCGCCTTGGAGGAGTGAAAACGGAAGTCGATTTCTTCCGCACAGCCGCTGCCTAAGTCTCTGTCCTTGGGCACAAACAAACTCTTCTCAAGGATGGAAGGGTGTCTGAGGCCGTCGACCTCCACAGATGGGACACCCGAAGGAAGCCCTCAGTCAGCGCGTCCAGATGGTACAACATCGAGCTTGTCCGCAAGTTAGATACTTAACGACGAAAGGCCAAGGTGCTTGAGCTCGAGAGGAGGAAAGTACCCATGATTTTCCTGTAGCTTCCTTGAGCCAAACCTCGGGCCATAACCGAGGAGGGAAAGGACCTGGTAAGCCCCTAGAGGAAGGGGTAAGCAGTCACCCCTTGGCCGATGGAGAAATCTCGAACGGAAAGCGGGGTTTCCAACGTGGTAAGGCCGTTGACTCAATATCATGGCCAGATACTCCAGATGTTGAGGCAGAAGAGGAGAAGGCTCCAAGCAAAATACCATGAACCCACACTCATGGTAAGCATCCGGAAGCTTGTCCCGGTGCTGAAGAAAGTCGAACCCGAGCCTACCGGAGTTGACCAGCCCTCCAAAAGGCAGAGGCGGCGGAAGCCTGCACCTGAGTGGCCATGAGGAAAGCAGGGAGAGTTCTCTGGGGAAAAAAACCTGCTATGCCACGGCGGGATAGCCACACTGCATCATAAGCAGGAATACTTGCAGTCTAGGCTGAATTCGACGAGCTCCCTGGAAGATGGATGGAATGGAAACTGGAAGTACCCGTCATTCCGATCCAGGGTTTAAGGAGTCCTGTCGCCTCGTTACCAGTCTGATCGATTCTGCTGTTCTACGCTGGCCGAAGTTTGTTCGACAAACTTGATCAGGGCTGTGAGGTCAACTACAGAACTCCCCTCTCAGATCATTCCTTACAAGAAAGGATCGACTGAAGAGGCCAGGGGTGAAGCCGTCGATGATCCTATGGAGGACCTTTGCCTAAGGTATGGATCATTCTGCCCAACCGGGCAACTCTTGCCGACGCTATGGCATAGAGGTTCAGAGACACTGAATTCGCTGACAGACACGGCAGGTGCGATATCCTTGGCTGATCACAGAGATTGTGCGGGAATGGGCATCGGGAGGCTGTCATCCGGATGAGTAACCTTAAGCATCCTCCCAGCGAGAAACCTGCAATCCTAGAGTTCGTGAACTCTGCCGCTCCTTTTAGGACTATGCCTCCCAGGGGGAGCCTCCCATGCCATCTGTTCCTGACAGGAGGAAACCGCAATTGGACACCTTGTCCCAGTTGTCGTAGCCGATAACTTAGGCTGACGAGGTTGAAAGAAAAGGGCGCTGGAGACCTGCAGAGTCTGGAAGAAAGCGCCTTGGAGGAGTGAAAACGGAAGTCGATTTCTTCCGCACAGCCGCTGCCTAAGTCTCTGTCCTTGGGCACAAACAAACTCTTCTCAAGGATGGAAGGGTGTCTGAGGTCGTCGACCTCCACAGATGGGACACCCGAAGGAAGCCCTCAGTCAGCGCGTCCAGATGGTACAACATCGAGCTTGTCCGCAAGTTAGATACTTAACGACGAAAGGCCAAGGTGCTTGAGCTCGAGAGGAGGAAAGTACCCATGATTTTCCTGTAGCTTCCTTGAGCCAAACCTCGGGCCGTAACCGAGGAGGGAAAGGACCTGGTAAGCCCCCAGAGGAAGGGGTAAGCAGTCACCCCTTGGCCGATGGAGAAATCTCGAACGGAAAGCGGGGTTTCCAACGTGGTAAGGCCGTTGACTCAATATCATGGCCAGATACTCCAGATGTTGAGGCAGAAGAAGAGAAGGCTCCAAGCAAAATACCATGAACCCACACTCATGGTAAGCATCCGGAAGCTTGTCCCGGTGCTGAAGAAGGTCGAACCCGAGCCTACCGGAGTTGACCAGCCCTCCAAAAGGCAGAGGCGGCGGAAGCCTGCACCTGAGTGGCCATGAGGAAAGCAGGGAGAGTTCTCTGGGGAAAAAAACCTGCTATGCCACGGCGGGATAGCCACACTGCATCATAAGCAGGAATACTTGCAGTCTAGGCTGAATTCGACGAGCTCCCTGGAAGATGGATGGAATGGAAACTGGAAGTACCCGTCATTCCGATCCAGGGTTTAAGGAGTCCTGTCGCCTCGTTACCAGTCTGATCGATTCTGCTGTTCTACGCTGGCCGAAGTTTGTTCGACAAACTTGATCAGAGCTGAGAGGTCGACTACAGAATTCCCCTCTCAGATCCTTCCTTACAAGAAAGGATTGACTGAAGAGGCCAGGGGTGAAGCCGTCGATGATCCTATGGAGGACCTTTGCCTAAGGTATGGATCATTCTGCCCAACCGGGCAACTCTTGCCGACGCTATGGCATAGAGGTTCAGAGACACTGAATTCGCTGACAGACACAGCAGGTGCGATATCCTTGGCTGATCACAGAGATTGTGCGGGAATGGGCATCGGGAGGCTGTCATCTGGATGAGTAACCTTAAGCATCCTCCCAGCGAGAAACCTGCAATCCTAGAGTTCGTGAACTTTGCCGCTCCTTTTAGGACTATGCCTCCCAGGGGGAGCCTCCCGTGCCATCTGTTCCTGACAGGAGGAAACCGCAATTGGACACCTTGTCCCAGTTGTCGTAGCCGATAACTTAGGCTGACGAGGTTGAAAGAAAAGGGCGCTGGAGACCTGCAGAGTCTGGAAGAAAGCGCCTTGGAGGAGTGAAAACGGAAGTCGATTTCTTCCGCACAGCCGCTGCCTAAGTCTCTGTCCTTGGGCACAAACAAACTCTTCTCAAGGATGGAAGGGTGTCTGAGGCCGTCGACCTCCACAGATGGGACACCCGAAGGAAGCCCTCAGTCAGCGCGTCCAGATGGTACAACATCGAGCTTGTCCGCAAGTTAGATACTTAACGACGAAAGGCCAAGGTGCTTGAGCTCGAGAGGAGGAAAGTACCCATGATTTTCCTGTAGCTTCCTTGAGCCAAACCTCGGGCCATAACCGAGGAGGGAAAGGACCTGGTAAGCCCCTAGAGGAAGGGGTAAGCAGTCACCCCTTGGCCGATGGAGAAATCTCGAACGGAAAGCGGGGTTTCCAACGTGGTAAGGCCGTTGACTCAATATCATGGCCAGATACTCCAGATGTTGAGGCAGAAGAAGAGAAGGCTCCAAGCAAAATACCATGAACCCACACTCATGGTAAGCATCCGGAAGCTTGTCCCGGTGCTGAAGAAAGTCGAACCCGAGCCTACCGGAGTTGACCAGCCCTCCAAAAGGCAGAGGCGGCGGAAGCCTGCACCTGAGTGGCCATGAGGAAAGCAGGGAGAGTTCTCTGGGGAAAAAAACCTGCTATGCCACGGCGGGATAGCCACACTGCATCATAAGCAGGAATACTTGCAGTCTAGGCTGAATTCGACGAGCTCCCTGGAAGATGGATGGAATGGAAACTGGAAGTACCCGTCATTCCGATCCAGGGTTTAAGGAGTCCTGTCGCCTCGTTACCAGTCTGATCGATTCTGCTGTTCTACGCTGGCCGAAGTTTGTTCGACAAACTTGATCAGGGCTGTGAGGTCAACTACAGAACTCCCCTCTCAGATCATTCCTTACAAGAAAGGATCGACTGAAGAGGCCAGGGGTGAAGCCGTCGATGATCCTATGGAGGACCTTTGCCTAAGGTATGGATCATTCTGCCCAACTGGGCAACTCTTGCCGACGCTATGGCATAGAGGTTCAGAGACACTGAATTCGCTGACAGAGACGGCAGGTGCGATATCCTTGGCTGATCACAGAGATTGTGCGGGAATGGGCATCGGGAGGCTGTCATCCGGATGAGTAACCTTAAGCATCCTCCC
>NC_090735.1:143799931-143802251 GCF_036898095.1 Palaemon carinicauda | reverse complement strand
GTAGGACCCTCTTTTGTCCCTTCCCCCTCTATCTCTGTAATGGCCTAGCCTCTACAGTACTGTACGTCATTCTACATCTGGACCTAGGATAGGTTAAGATGTGGAATTGACTCAGTCCCTTGCCGGCCGGCAAGGGTCTTCTGCTTTGAGTGCTGGCCGGACCTCCCTTGGTCCCTCATCCATGCCTGCCTGTAGAGCCAGACGGCATTGGTCAGGAAGCCTGAATTAGATTCTCCCCTTCCTTATATGCACTCTTTCGGATTGCCGGGCTTGGAGGTAGTTTACGCTCTTATCCCGGCATCCATTCTGTTTTCTTCTAGTGCTGTACCCGACCCGGCTGCCGGCCTATGAGGCCGGCATCCGGGCAGTCGTAGTCCTCTGGTTCTTTTGCTGCTGGCCGGCATCGGTTGTTTACCTTTGCCGGCCGGCACATGCATTTGAACCAGCGTTCTGCCGCCTTATAGCTGTTAAGTAGTATGGTGTGTGCCGGCCGGCACATAACCTGCTATACTGTACCAGTATTCTTCAGTATAACATATACTGTAGGAAGAAAACTATAGTATAAGTTTTGGTACAGCACTGTGTGTTCTAACACTTTTGTGTTGTCTTGCACAGCCCTTGGTGTTGCCTTACAGATAAGAAAGTGAGTTCTTCTTGAGACGATGGCAAGTGACCCCAAGGTCCATGAAATGTTCATGGTAGTGGCCAAGACTCATCTGGCCACAGTGACGAAGGATCTTTTATTGCTTCGTCAGAGCGAGGAGAGCTTGTAGGGAGTTCGTGTTCACCTCGGCTACGGTGAGGCACGAGCCAAGGAAACTAATCTCCTCCAACATTTGGGGCAAAGACCTTTTCCCTACCGAATTGGTCAAAGAAGTTGTTGATAAGGCCGCCACGGAGAATAGAAACCTTCTCCAGAAGTGGGGCCTGGCTATCAAAAGAAAGTCTTCCCCGGATGAGGGTCCTCAACCAAAGAGGAAGACTATGAGGACTAGGCTACCGTCTCGGCCAGCCAAGCCTCTTAGACAGCAACAGCAACTGCAATTACCATTGCCTTCAGTGCCCCAGATGGTGGCACAAACCCCGACCACATTCCAGTGGGTACCCAGGCCGTGTCGACACAGTCGACGGCATTCACCCCAACGTTCGAAGGGCAGTCTACTTCCTTTCGAGCAAAGCCTAGAGGAGCAGCCAGAGGCTCGTCTAGGCGACCCTCAAGGGGAAGGGGATTCAGGGGTGGTCGCGGTCAGGGAGGCAAGACCTCGGGACGGCAGTCCAAGTGAGATGATGCTGGTAGGAGGGAGACTTCAGAATTTTCGGGATCGGTGGACCTTCGATCCCTGGGCCCACAGCCTACTCAGGAACGGACTGGGCTGGAGCTGGTACAGCACTCCACCCCCGTGCCCTCGGTTTTTCCAACACTCCACCCCCGTTCTGGAGGAGTACGTCCAAGAACTGTTGGAGAAAAAAGTGATCCGAAGGGTGAAGTCCATCAAATTCCAAGGGAGGCTGTTTTGTGTTCCCAAGAAAGACTCGGAAAAGCTCAGAGTCATTCTGGACTTGTCGCCACTCAAGTTCATAGTGAATTGCAAGTTCAAGATGCTAACACTGCAACACATAAGGACCTTACTGCCCAAGAGGGCATATTCCGTCTCCATAGACTTGTCAGACGCCTATTGGCACGTTCCAATCAACCGTCGACTCTCCCCCTACCTAGGGTTCAAGCTACAACGAAGACTATACGCCTTCAGAGCCATGCCATTCGGGCTAAATATAGCCCCAAGGATCTTCACGAAGCTTGCGAGCGTAGCTCTCAAACAATTACGCCTTAAGGGAATTCAGGTAGTAGCCTACCTGGACGACTGGCTGGTGTGGGCAGCATCCGAGACAGAATGCTTGCAAGCTTCCAGTCAAGTGATCCAGTTCCTAGAGTATCTAGGCTTCAAGATCAACAGAAAAAAGTCTCGACTTTCTCCATCTCAAAAGTTCCAGTGGCTGGGAATCCACTGGGACCTAATGTCACACCCGTTTCTCCATCCCGGCGAAGAAAAGGAAGGAGATAGCGGGTTCTGTCAAGAGACTTCTAGATTCAGAAAGGATATCAAGACGCGAACAGGAGAGGGTACTGGGTTCTCTCCAGTTTGCTTCGGTGACAGACCCAGTGCTAAGAGCACAGCTAAAGGATGCAACCGGAGTTTGGAGAAGTTATGCATCAAACGCACGAAGAGATCTGAGATGACCAGTTCCGCTTCGGCTACGTACTCTTCTCAGGCCTTGGTCCCAAGCCAGACATCTAAAGAAGTCGGTTCTTCTTCAGCCA
>NC_090735.1:143787431-143792431 GCF_036898095.1 Palaemon carinicauda | reverse complement strand
AATTGCCGTATATTATTGATTTTTTTTTTCATGTTTATGTATTAGAAAGTGTGCCTTGATGGTTGGGCTAACACGTGCATGTCTTTTTTTTTATCTGAGATGCCGTATATTAGAATGTTGGGCATTTTTCCGCAAGTGCCCCTTTTTATTTGTTTTGCATTTTTTTGCTTAGTCATGTTACCGTAAGGAATTGGCAAGTAGTGTCGCAAAACTTATATTTTTATAGTGTTGGAAAGTGTTTCTAGATGATCTGGCTACCCATGCCTATTTTTTTTTAGCCAGATATGGCGTATATATAAGTATGTGTTCGATTTTCCTGTGATTGCCATTTTTTCGTTTTTTCCCATTTCTTTCAAAAATTACTACGTACTAAGGAACTATCACAGAGTAATATTTCATTTATATGTTTATTTGTCGGAAAATGTGCCTTGATGGTTTGCCTAGCACGTGGCTGAAATTTTTTTTTCTGAAATGCCGTATATTAGAATGTTAGCCATTTTTCCGCAAGTGCCCCTTTTTATTTGTTTTGCATTTTTTTGCTTAGTCATGTTACCGTAAGGAATTGGCAAGTAGTGTCGCAAAACTTATATTTTTATAGTGTTGGAAAGTGTTTCTAGATGATCTGGCTACCCATGCCTATCTTTTTTTTAGCCAGATATGGCGTATATATAGGTATGTGTTCGATTTTCCGGTGATTGCCATTTTTTCGTTTTTTCCCAATTCTTTCAAAATTACAACGTACTAAGTAACTATCACAGAGTAATGATTCCTCTAGATGTTTATTTGTCGGAAAATTTTGTTTACTTTTTTTTTTGATTGAATATCATCAATTTTTTTTTAGCTAAAATATTATATTGTTTTACATTTTTTTTTTTTCGATTTTATTTCCCTTCAAAAAAATTTTTTTGGGTCAGAATTTCAATTTTATAGTCGTAAAATAATCGTCAATTATCCAGCAACCCACCATACAATTTTTATGCATATCCAATAATAATTAGATTAGTAAATAACACCTTGAAATTGACATACCCTTCCTACATTTCAAGTGGCAGATTAGGGAGTCTGAGTCAGTGTGGTTGGCGGCCATTTTGTGGACATATCCGAAGCGTAAGCTGCCCTATCTATATATATTCTTGTTCCCTATAGAATTTGTGATATTTTGGTATATTTTTACCTGCATAAATATCAAATTATATATTAAATATATGTATTTTTTTACAAAATTTCTAAGTACTCAAAAAATTACCTTTAGATATGGCCCCTGATATAAATGTAATTTACAAAATAATGAAGATTTTTTTACATATTTCTATTTTAGGATAACATATGTTTATTCCCTAAAAAAATTAGCCACTTCCTATTTCATTTGGGTACCCAAAAAAATTCATGAAATTTGGACAAATTTTTTTGGCCAAAAAAAGTTACCCTTTTTTTCTCATTTCAGATCTTCACCTCCATGGGTCTGACTTCATCCAAAATACATCAAAATGTGTCCTAAACATTCAAGAATCAATTCCTAAAAGGAATTGTGTATAAATGTATAAACTTTTTTTTATGAATTTTTATGTCAGGTCTTTTTTTTCTACTTAATTTTTTAAAATATTTATAATAAATAGTTTTTCTGCAGATGAGTAGTATTTGTCTTTACAGTTGTTTTAAGCATTCATTGAAGTTTTTTTTGGCAAAAGAAAAAAGGAGGTTACTGCAAAAACTGATTTTTCAAGAATTTTTTTTGGCGTCGGGGTCGTTCGCGTCCGAGTATACCCTTAAAGGGGTGTCCGAGGAGCGTACCTATCCAGGGTTAACGGGAGGACTCCGTCCCAAAAGGGGACGGTGGCGGTTTTACAAGTTTCCTCCTATGCGGATATAAACCTTTGTCCAATACAAGTATTGTGAGGAGAACTGGTCGATATTTCATATCGACGCAGTGGTTCTTTACAAACTATGCTTTACTTAATATAGGGTGAGACCACTATATTAGCTTGCCTGGTATTCATACATAGGTATATGTACTCTTCGAGACTTTTCCAGAGTCTAGTAGGACTCTTCCCTGTAGGGGGCAGGAAGCTCTAACATGGTTTATGGTTAGTTGAAAAGATGTATAACGGTAACATCTTAGGTCTCTAGGTCTAGTCGACCGGGAAAAAATTACCTCCGGGGAGTACGGCACGTTCTGAGAATCCACAGATACAGTAATGCTCTGGTATACTTCCATCAGGACGACATGGCTTGTGCCCAAAAAACGGATTTTGAGCGAAGCGAAAAATCTATTTTTGGGTGAGATGGCCATGTCGTCCTGATGGACCCGCCCTTCCCTTTCTATGAAAGGGCTGTAGGACCCCTCCCTACATACAGTATCTGTAGCACCTCGTGTATCGCTACAAGGAATACAGATGGCGCCAGGCATGCTTACGAAACTGGAGAAGAGGGAGCCTTGGGAGCGGCTCCCCCTTTTTCTTTCCCGTTTTCGTTTTCTTGCCAATTGACCCCTCGATGTGTTATCTCTGTTTGGGGTGCAGATTGCCATGTGGCGTGTCAAGAATACGTCCTCTGATATGTCGCAATATCCCTTTCATTAGGGATATTCGCTCCAGGAGTTAGAATTCTGGGTACCTTAAGGTAAATTCTCTGGGAATATCGCCGTAGTTGTAATATACCCTAGGAAGTTACCCTATAGGAACTTCCATCAGGACGACATGGCCATCTCACCCAAAAATAGATTTTTCTACCTTAATTATAGAATTTTCAAGTAATAGATTACAAAGAGTAGCTGTTGATAAGTAAATTGTTTACCAAAGAATTTTCATCACCTGAATTTAGTTGAAAATACAATGAAACTATATTTTTCCATTAATTCCTTGTCTTGATTGCAGGTTCTCTTAACAAAGAAACACTAAAATTAGTACATGGTGCAAGTTATGAGAGGTGAAGTTAGATTTCCACCAAACTCAAAATTTGATTGTTAATACAGTATTTCTAGGACATTGGATTCTCTTACCCAAATCTTGTCAAAGATAATGTTTCAATTACTAAAAGCAACACATCTACAATTCTAGGTGTCCTTGATACCAAATTAACTTTAAGAAACATGTCTGATTTAGCTCTATTTCAAATAATAAAAAGTGGCTTAATAAAAGACAGCCTATCACAAATTTTCAAAGTACATTGTACTTTTATTAGCCATACAAACCTGAGTTCTTTAATTTAGGAGACACTTTCAGAACAAATTGGAATTGGCTATTAAAGCTAGATAACAACTACCCTGCTTCTCATAAGTCCTGCTGTGAATGAGGATGTTATGATATTCAGGTAATAAAAGTTTGTAGAAGGCATAAATTCTATTTGTTCGATCTACTGGAATCCAGAATTGGATGATTCTATCTTCAATTGTCTTTCTTTCATGATGACAAAAAAAAAAGTTTCTTTTATTCTTGTTGGTGATTTCAACACTCACCATAGGGAGTGGTTAAATTTGGTTTCTACTAATTGTCATGGCTTAAGGGGCCCAGCCGGTATCCCAATATATTGGGGTATAGGAAGAAAAACACAAAATCCTGAAAAAATTCACTGAGCTTCATATGGCAATGGAGAATGCGTATACAAAATATTTTGTTAAAATCCTCTTACTTTCATAGTTACAGGGTAATTAGTAAAAGTAACTTAATAAACTAAAAAAAAAACACTATACCCTACAAAAAAATGCAGTATTTCTTTTTGTAAATTTTGATAATTATTACATTTTAATATCAAACAAATTGTGAGCAATGGTATCTGTATAGATTCCATGGGTCACAAGACGATGTATTAAATGGTAATTACACACCCTTTGACCTTCAGTCGTAGCACCAAGCTCATAGAGTACACGTTGAGTTTGACCTCTGACATTCACTTGTTTTTGTCTGTATTTCTTGGTTTTGGCAAGAATTTCATCATGCTAAAGAGGAAAGGACAATTTCAACATCTCCCTAACATATGGAAGAAGAAAATTTGCTCTAATAAGAGTTCAGAAATGGGTAATATCAGCAAAATTAGCGGAGTTAGTGAAGTAGAGAGATAATAAAAGAGAGACCATCTTGCCTAAAGAAGCAAGATATTGAGCAAAGGGATCTTCATTTATGATTAAATTATGATAAATAACTTTGTTTTGGTTTATGAATATCCAAAAAGGAACATAAAATTCATATTAATCATGATTTATTAATAATGTCTTTGTAAAAATACAAAGAAAAGCTTTGAATGCTCATATCTCAAAACTATACTTATTGACCTTCAAATTCTATCCTCTCCCTTATTTTAAAGATAAAGCATTGAAATTTTGTATATAACTTAGAAAGATATTATAAAACAATCAAGTGTTGCCTTTTTTCCAATATTTGTTTCATATTTTTTCTTTTTTTTCCTGGTTTTTAGGATTTATTTTTTTAACCATAATGAAAAAATTCATATCCACCAAAAAATAACTTTTTGAAAAAAAAAAAACTCATTTGATTGGAAGTGTACATCAGGTCTATATAGGGTAATAAAATCCCAGGTCTTAATATCATTTAACAAGGGAGATGGGATTTGAAAAACACTCATTTTCAGGATAAATCGCCTGGCGTCACTAAACCAAAGGTCAGAGGTAAAAATCCTATGCTGTTGGGAGATGTCCAAAGTCACTTTATTAAATGGTATGAATATCTAAGTACTGTCCTTAAAAAATGACATTAGCCGGCCGGCCCCCTTCAGTTATCTGTATGTTTTGCAAATTAGCAAAAAAAGGTTCTTTTAGCACTTTTTGGAGAATTGGCCATGTTATTCCATTAAGTAGATGTCTCTGTGGTAGCTCTAGTCCACCTGATTACCTCTCAATTACTATAGCTCCAACTTTATCTAAACTTTTTTAATGTGTTTTGCCAAAACATCTAAATAAGTATGCTGAAGGTAATCATGTGTTCCCTAGTTTGCAATTTGGCTTTTAAAGGCCTTGGAGCATGTGATGCCTTTCTTACAATCTCTAA
>NC_090735.1:143774931-143779931 GCF_036898095.1 Palaemon carinicauda | reverse complement strand
AAATTTAAGATAAGAAACACTGCATGTCTGGCGACTTCACATTTCTGGCGGAAGGCAAGCCGGCAAATTTGGAGAGAGAGAGAGAGAGAGAGAGAGAGAGAGAGAGAGAGAGAGAGAGAGAGAGAGAGACTATCGAACGAATGTATTCATATAACTAATAATTATAGTTATAAATGAACTATATGAAAATTATATCAATATATTGGTGCTGATGTAATATTCATTAGGAAGATGTTATTTTGAACTAGTTAAGAAATTATATAAACAATACTCCCTGTTATTTGCACGGTTGAGCAGCCTAGGCCATGGTTATTGATATGTGCCCATAATCGCAAGATAGTAGCGTGACCTTGAGATCAGCTGATGACTACCTAAAGTAAAACAACAGCAATTGTTGATTACTGAAATGCTCCTGAATTTTAATAGTACAATACAAACAAACTTTAATAAATCACAAAGAAATATGAAGATATAATTAACTATAAATGAAATACTGTATGAAGCTTTAAAAATAAACTAACTGGCGTACCCATACACGCATACACAAAAACGTCTTCATATCATAACTAATAATAATGACTATAAACGAATTGTGTAAAAACTATGAAATCCTATAACACATTGCTGTTGATATAATATTTACAATGAAGAAATTTTGAATAAGTTAAGAAATTACAGAATATAAACGATACTCGGTGCTATTCATATTATGTACGCATTCTCTCGATACGGCAACGGGACCTTGAGATCCATGGATCACAACCAAAGATAAAAAAAAAAATAGCAATGGTTGATTGTTAAAATGCTTCCTAAATTGAATAATAGAATGCAAATATTCTTTGATAAAGCATATAATATCCTTAGAACCAAGAAAATAAAATAATGATATAGTGTAAGAAAATATTGATAAAATACAACCGAGATGATTACAGTATCATGACGCAACAAAAATCTATAGAAACTTCACTTTTCAAGTTCTACTTAGATCCAGATCGAGTTACGACACGTCTCTTGGTCCCTACCTCAGTCATAAGTTGACAACTAGCTGTACTTTGCTTACCAATTAACATCTGAACCAAATTTAAACAATAACATACACTGGAAAATCAGATATACATTGCAGTCCAACCCTCCTGCTTACTTTGATAGCAGCCGTCAATAAGGACAAACATTCTCGCTGTCTATAAAGTTTTGGTAGTTATTCTAAAATTAATTCTTCTATTTCCAGTGTGTTTGCAACTTCAGTGCTTAAATGAGGATGCCTACTAAAGTGTCAGGGGGGGGGGGAGGGGAAATCACCTTTTGTGCCCTGCCTGCAGAGGACACTCTTGTAAGCAAGACTCTGCCTATCATGAGTGTTGGAAGTGGTCATCCTCCTAGTGGGAGATGTATGGCTGGAGTAGGAAAAAGAAGTCTAAAGGGGATTCTTCGGCTTCGGGGTCTTCCTTGAAATTGAATAAATCCAGACTTCTTTCCCTGACCCACCATACATTGCCTTCCAACACTTCCATGTCAACCTCCAAGTCAGTGAAGAGTGGTGGCCCTTTAACCTTGAAGCAAGTCCCAAGGTATGGAGACCTTCCCATTTCCTCTAGTGAAAGAGGTGGATCTCCTCCTCGGGGGTAGTCTCGTGTTCCTTCTGTTTCTTGTTTGCCGGTTGACAATGCCTAATATTTGCTGTGGCCCTCATTTGGACTTTAAGGTCCTACCTTCGAAGAGTAGCTGGTGGAGGTGATTGCTTTAAGGGCTTTGCCGCAGCAGGTTGCGGCTCCTGTGAGATTTTCTCCCTTGAAAGCCCAAAGGACAGGGTCACACCTGTCTGGAATGTTACCTTCAAAGCAACCTCCCACAAACCTCGCAAGCGAGGAAGAGTACATTCTCGGGATCAACGACCTCCAGACCTTCACTGCTACAGCAGGAGGTATACTCCTGAGTAATCTAGCTCCCTTGAACATGCTCGCAAGATTGCCAAGTAATCTTCGGCAGGACCGTCCTCGACGAGTTCTCAAGGGCAACCTAGAGTACAGTGGAACCTCTACATCCGAACGTATCTACATCCGAATTTTCCAACATCCGAAGTAAAATTCGAGCAAATTTTTGACTCTACACCCGAATTTTATTTCGACACCACGAAGTAAGCAATTTTCGTCGTACGGTTGTATCCGAATTTTTCGACACGCGAAGTACAATTCAAACACGTTCCGACTCTACACCCGAATGTTTTTTTCGACACCCGAGGTAAACAATACTCGTACGCGTAGTCGGTGCTCATAGCGCCTGAAGAGTTTTTTATTTCCGCCGATAGAAGGCAGCACATCGACCTCGGAGGGACGCTCAATTAGCGGGTCTTGGGTCAGTCCTCTGTTCTCGTCGGCTTCTTGCGGTTGTGCTCTATTAACTCTGTTTTAATCGTGATTTTTTACGTGCATCCTTTAACGGTAATTTGCGTAAAGTATGGGTCCTAAAAGGCTTAGTTTTGCCAGTAGTAGTGGTAGTGGTGAGAAAAGGAAGAAGGAAATGCTTTCTTTAGAAATTAAGCAGGAAATTATTGAAAAACATGAGCGTGGCGTCCGCGTGAGTGAACTTGCTAAACAGTGTGGCCGTAATATGTCGACGATCTTGACAATCCTTAAACAGAAGGAAGCTATTAAAGCAGTGAAACCTTCTAAGGGGATCACCATAATTTCCAAACACCGTACCCCTATCATAGAAGAGATGGAACGACTTCTACTAGTGTGGATTAAGGATAGAGAGATCGTTGGCGACACCATCATCGAGACCGTTATCTGCGAGAAGGCGCACGCCATCTTTACGGACTTGAAGGAGGAGAGCTCTGGGGGTGATGCTGGGGAGAGTTCAACCGAGCCTTCCTCAGATGATTTCAAGGCATCTCGTGGCTGGTTCGAGAAATCTAAGAAACGGTCCGGATTTCATTCAGTTGTTCGCCATGGAGAGGCTGCTAGTGCGGACACAAAGGCTGCAGCTGACTTTGTCAAGAACTTCGAAAAGATCATGCAGGAAGAAGGCTACATAGAGCAGCAGGTGTTTAATTGTGATGAAACCGGGCTGTTTTGGAAGAAGATGCCGAGTCGAACCTACATCACTGCTGAAGAGAAGAAACTGCCTAGGCATAAGCCAATGAAGGATCGGTTGACTCTTGCCGTATGTGCCAACGCTAGCGGGGACTTTAAAGTCAAGCCCTTACTGGTTTACCATTCAGAGAACCCTAGGGCCTTTAAAGCACACAACGTCGATAAGGATCAGCTTCATGTTTTCTGGCGATCCAACTCGAAGGCCTGGGTCACTAGGCAATACTTTGTGCAATGGGTTAACCAAGTTTTCGGCCCTTCTGTGAAGAAGTATCTTCATGAACAGAAACTGCCTTTAAAGTGCCTGCTATGCCTTGACAATGCACCCGCTCACACCCCCCCCCCCCCCGAACTTGAAGATGATATCTTCGATGAATTCAAGTTCATAAAGGTGCTGTATCTTCCACCGAATACCACCTCTATCCTCCAGCCCATGGACCAGCAAGTCATCTCTAATTTTAAGAAGCTGTACACCAAGCACTTATTTAAGCAGTGCTTTAATGTCACGCAAAGCACCAACTTAACTTTGCGTGAATTTTGGAGGGGCCACTTCAACATCGTGCACTGCTTGAAGATCATAGATCAGGCTTGGGTGGGATTAACTCGACGGACCCTCAATTCTACCTGGAAGAAGCTGTGGCCTGATGCAGTTTCTCCCCGAGATTTCGAGGGTTTTGACCCCGAACCTGATTCCGGGGTCGGTGCAGCAGAAGCCGTAGAGGAAATCGTCTCCCTTGGCAAGTCCATGGGTCTGGAGGTCAACGCAGATGACGTTACGGAACTCGTCGCCGAACATCACGACGAACTTACCATGGATGAGCTCAAGGAACTCCATGCTATGTCAGAGCACATGAGTGATGACGAGGAAGGGAGCGAGGAGGTAGAACATGTGTTAGGTTCGGCGCAAATAAAAGAGGTGTTAGGAAAATATCAAAACGTGGTCGACTTCATCGACAAATACCATCCAAAGAAATTGCAGGTTGGTCGTGTAGCTTCTCAATTCGATGATGTTTGCCTAACTCACTTTCGAAACATTCTGAAAAGCCGTACCAAGCAATTATCTATCGATAATTTCTTTAAAAAAAACTGCGAAGCGAACTCGTGATGAAGAGGATGTAAGTGATTCGAAGAAAACAGCAAAGAGTGAAGCGGAAGAAAGTGAAACAAAGAAAACGGAAAAGAGTGAAGCGAAAGAAATTCAGTCAATTTTAAATGTAGAGAGTGAAAGTGATTAAAATTACGTAATCATCAAAAAGAAAAAAAGAAAATGTAAAAAAAAAATATAAAATATAAAAATAAAAAAAAAATAAGCTAAGTTATGTTAAAGTTCACTTAGTGTAAGTTAGAATAAGTTACGGTAGTGTAAGCTTATCGTAGTTAACCTCTCTACCTCCTCGCCGCCCGTCCGTCTCCTCTCTGCGTAGCAAGATGAACAACACCTGCGCTGGAGTTTCTAAGGTAAAGTGACGCTAAAAACCCGTTTCTTATTTATCATTTTTTGCTAATTCTTCTTATTTACATGTCTATTATCTAATTTAGTGTTCATTATTCTCATGGGAAAATTATGTGTAGTAGTTTATTAAGAAGTTATCATAGGTTTTTGGGCTCAACCACGGATTAATCCTATTTCAATGTATTCTTATGGGAAAATTCGTTTCGACATCCGAACATTTTCTACATCCGAAGTTGGTTCTGGAACGGATTAAATTCGTATGTAGAGGTACCACTGTACTGATGTCGTCTACGGGGTGAAAGCAAGGGTCTACGGCGAGGCAAGGTAAGGAAGCATCAGAAGAGTGCAGCTCTGACCTCTTTGCAGGGAGACGGGGCAAGGAAGCAAAAGAAGAACACAACTCTGATGTCTTTGTAGCCCGAAAAGGACTACAACAGGGATAGATTCTCTTGTGCGAG
>NC_090735.1:143704348-143774431 GCF_036898095.1 Palaemon carinicauda | reverse complement strand
TTTTTACCTTAATTATAGAATTTTCAAGTAATAGATTACAAAGAGTAGCTGTTGATAAGTAAATTGTTTACCAAAGAATTTTCATCACCTGATTTTAGTTGAAAATACAATGAAACTATATTTTTCCATTAATTCCTTGTCTTGATTGCAGGTTCTCTTAACAAAAAACTCTAAAATTAGTATATGGTGCAAGTTATGAGAGGTGCAAGTTATGAGAGGTGAAGTTAGATTTCCACCAAACTCAAAATTTGATTGTTAATACAGTATTTCTAGGACATTGGATTCTCTTACCCAAATCTTGTCAAAGATAATGTTTCAATTACTAAAAGCAACACATCTACAATTCTAGGTGTCCTTGATACCAAATTAACTTTAAAAACATGTCTGATTTAGCTCTATTTCAAATAATAAAAAGTGGCTTAATAAAAGACAGGCTATCACAAATTTTCAAAGTACATTGTACTTTTATTAGCCATACAAACCTGAGTTCTTCAATTTAGGAGACACTTTCAGAACAAACTGGAATTGGCTATTAAAGCTAGATAACAACTACCCTGCTTCTCATAAGTCCTGCTATGAATGAGGATGTTATGATATTCAGGTAATAAAAGTTTGTGGAAGGCATAAATTCTATTTGTTCGATCTACTGGAATCCAGACTTAGATGATTCTATCTTCAATTGTCTTTCTTTCATGATGACAAAAAAAAAGTTTCTTTTATTGTTGTTGGTGATTTCAACACTCACCATAGGGAGTGGTTAAATTTGGTTTCTACTAATTGTCATGGCTTAAGGGGCCCAGCCGGTATCCCAATATATTGGGGTATAGGAAGAAAAACACGAAATCCTGAAAAAATTCACTGAGCTTCATAAGGCAATGGACAATGCGTATACAAAATATTTTGTTAAAATTCCTCTTACTTTCATAGTTACAGGGTAATTAGTAAAAGTAACTTAATAAACTAAAAAAAAAAATTATACCCTACAAAAAAAATGCAGTATTTCTTGTTATCGTAAATTTTGATAATCATTACATTTTAATATCAAACAAATTGTGAGCAATGGCATCTGTATAGATTCCAATGGTCACAAGACGATGTATTAAATGGTAATTACACACCCTTTGACCTTCAGTTGTAGCACCAAGCTCATAGAGTACACGTTTGAGTTTGACCTCTGACATTCACTTGTTTTTGTCTGTATTGCTTGGTTTTGGCAAGAATTTCATCATGCTAAAGAGGAAAGGACAATTTCAACATCTCCCTAACATATGGAAGAAGAAAATTTGCTCTAATAAGAGTTCAGAAATGGGTAATATCAGCAAAATTAGCGGAGTTAGTGAAGTAGAGAGATGATAAAGGAGAGACCGTCTTGCCTAAAGAAGCAAGATATTGAGCAAAGGGATCTTCATTTATGATTAAATTATGATAAATAAATTTGTTTTGTTTTATGAATATCCAAAAAGGAACATAAAATTCATATTAATCATGATTTATTAATAATGTCTTTGTAAAAATACAAAGAAAAGCTTTGAATGCTCAAATCTCAAAACTATACTTATTGACCTTCAAATTCTATCTTCTCCCTTATTTTAAAGATAAAGCATTGAAATTTGGTATATAACTTAGAAAGATATTATAAAACAATCAAGTGTTGCATTTTTTCCAATATTTGTTTCATATTTTTTCTTTTTTTTCCTGGTTTATAGGATTTATTTTTTTAACCATAATGAAAAAATTCATATCTAACAAAAAATAACTTTTTGAAACTCATTTGATTGGAAGTCTACATCAGGTCTATATAGGGTAATAAAATCCCAGGTCTTAATATCATTTAACAAGGAAGATAGGATTTGAAAAACACTCATTTTCAGGATAAATCGCCTGGTGTCACTAAACCGAAGGTCAGAGGTAAAAATCCTATGCTGTTGGGAGATGTCCAAAGTCACCTTATTAAATGGTATGAATATCAAACTCCTGTCCTTCAAAAACGACATTAGCTGGCCGGCCCCCTTCAGTTATCTGTATGTTTTGCAAATTAGCAAGAAAAGGTTCTTTTAGCACTTCTTGGAGAATTGGCCATGTTATTCCATTAAGTAGATGTCTCTGTGGTAGCTCTAGTCCAGCTGATTACCTCTCAATTACTATAACTCCAACTTTATCTAAACTTTTTGAATGTCTTTTGCCAAAACATCTAAATAAGTATGCTGAAGGTATTCATCTGTTCCCTAGTTTGCAATTTGGCTTTTAAAGGCCTTGGAGCATGTGATGCCTTTCTTACGATCTCTAAAGTTGTCTAGAAATCCCTTGACCAAGGATAGGAAGTTCATATGATTGGCCTTGATTTTACTACTGCCTTTAAGTGTGTTAATCATCAGGCCCTTGTTTTCAAACTCAAAACAGTTTGAAGTAGGTGGGGCTTTTCTTAGCATCATTGTTGAAATATTGAGTAATAGGCTGCAAAGAGTTATTGTTGATGGGCACCATAGTGAGTATAGGAATGTGATATCTGGTGTTCCACAAGTTAGTATTCTTGGCCCATTACTTTTCATACTATATTCACATGATATGCAGTTTGGACTAGAAAACTAGCTCATTGCATATGCAGAAGATGCTTCTCTTTTTGCATAAATTCCATATCCTGAATGTAGATATGGCATTACTAAATCCCTTAATAGAGATCTAGCAAAAATTAGTGCACGGTGCAAATTACGGGCCATGAAGTTGAACTCTAACGACATTCTAGGTATGATTGTAAATAGGTCAAGGACAGTGGCTACCCAGCATCCAGATCTCAGCATTGATAATGCTTCTTTTACTTTATACGAATTTTAAAATTTTAAGTGTGATTCTTGAAGCAAATTCACTTTTGAGGAACACATTTGGTCTGTTTCTTCTTTGATTGAGAAAAAAATTTGCTTATTGAGAAAGACTTTTAAGATATTTAGTGAACAATCTCTTTTAAAGAAGTGTTTAAATTCTTTCATTCTGCCTTGTTTTGCATATTGTTCTCCTGACTAATCTTCAGCTGCTGAATCTTATATCAACTAGTTAGATGGTCTGTCTCTGACTAGAAAGGAGGCAAGGCTACTCACCCTGCACCTCACCCTCGTCAGTTGGATAACCACTCGTTATCCATCTTTAAACAATCGATTCCAGCTCACGCCAAAAACATTTCCCTAATCAAAGGACGAGGGTTTGTATGCAGCACTAAGAACAAATTGACAAACTTTACTTTGAAGGCATATCTATCACACTAAAATATCTGGTACAGTGTACCAAAATGTAATCCTCCATTACTAATGAATCCAGTATGCACAGAGAAATACTTTCTTCTAAAATAAACTGGTGAGTAAAATCTTATGTCCCATCCAGATAACTAATAGATATGCTACCGGGACGGTAGCATATCTATTAGTTATCTGACTTAGAGTCTCTGGGGACAGAAAGTTAGGTAGGGCTGTGATGTTTGGTGATGAGAAATGATGGAAATGTGAGAGAAGTGACAACAAAACTGGCAGGGACACTATTTGTGTGTACTTACTAATAGTTATTGCGAAGAGATGATCCTGTTGGGGAGTTGCAACAAATCCCTGAGCAGCTCCTTTGTTAAGACGAGCAATTCGTAATGAGATCAGGTTCTCTAACAACTGCTGCATCTTAACAGCATCAGTCTGTTTTTGTCTAACTTCTCCCAATATGGTGTCTGCTTCAGTCTTGATTGCAATTTCCTTTAAAATTTTAATAAAACTTAAATGGTATCTCAATCAAATATCCCATTAAACATTTGTAACAACAAAATCTCATCAACAAAAATTATATTTCAAGGCCCCTTCCAAGTTGCAGAATTCCAAGGATAATAGGCAACATAAACTCTACAGGTATAGAACTATAATTGTACTCTTAATATAAAATACACTACAGCTGTGAATGTATTGTACTTTACTGATTAAATGGTAAAGTGCATTAAATTCTTACACTGGCAGTATTAATATTCCCCTTCTCTTTCATATATGAGCGTACTTTTGAATATGCTGTACTAAGTTGAACTGCTGAGTATAAAACATACAAGGGTATTACACTTTTAATAAAAATAATTAAAATGCAAAAAATACACAAATCTACCACCAACACCTGCGAACTATTTGACGGAGAGATCATATTATACCCATAATGTATGAACACATGACCAATGGAAATCATCAAAAGTCCCTCAAAATATATACAGCATGTTTATGAAAAATGATATTTTAATTATAAAATAAATTTTTGAATATACTGTACTTACCCGGTGAATATATAATAGCTGCAACTCTGTTGCTCGACAGACAAAAAACAGTAAAAACTCGCCAGCGATCGCTATACAGGTTGCGGGTGTGCCCACCAGCGCCAACTGTCGGCCAGATACCACTCTCGATGTAAACAAAGACTCAATTTCTTCTCATCCCACTGCGTCTCTATTGGGGAGGAAGGGAGGGTCGTTTAATTTATATATTCACCGGGTAAGTATATTCAAAAATTTATTTTATAATTAAAATATCATTTTTAAATATTCAACTTAGCCGGTGAATATATAATAGCTGATTCACACCCAAGGAGGTGGGTAGAGACCAGTTAAATATGTTTACATCGTATAAGCTAAGAGTTTTTATTTCATTTTGGAAGTTATCAATATAACAAAAACAAAATAAATAGGTACCTGGTAAGGAAGTCGACTTAGACGATTACTCTGCCTTGTAAGTACGTCTTCCTTACGGAGCCTCGCGATCCTCTTAGGATGCTGACAGACCCCTAGGAGCTGAAGTATCAAGGGCTGCAACCCATACAACAGGACCTCATCAAACCCCTAATCTGGGCGCTCTCAAGAAATGACTTTGACCACCCGCCAAATCAACCAGGATGCGAAAGGCTTCTTAGCCTTCCGGACAACCCATAAAAACAACATTAAAAACATTTCAAGAGACAGATTAAAAGGATATGGAATTAGGGAATTGTAGTGGTTGAGCCCTCACCCACTACTGCACTCGCTGCTACGAATGGTCCCAGTGTGTAGCAGTTCTCGTAAAGAGACTGGACATCTTTCAAGTAAAATGACGCGAACACTGACTTGCTTCTCCAATAGGTTGCGTCCATTATACTTTGCAGAGATCTATTTTGCTTAAAGGCCACGGAAGTTGCTACAGCTCTAACTTCGTGCGTCTTAACCTTAAGCAAAGATCGGTCTTCCTCACTCAGATGTGAATGAGCTTCTCGTATTAACAATCTGATAAAGTATGACAAAGCATTCTTTGACATAGGCAAGGATGGTTTCTTAACTGAACACCATAAAGCTTCAGATTGGCCTCGTAAAGGTTTAGTACGATCTAAGTAGAACTTAAGAGCTCTAACAGGGCATAAGACTCTTTCTAGTTCATTACCTACGATCTCCGATAAGCTGGGAATATCGAAAGATTTAGGCCAAGGACGAGAAGGTAGCTCATTTTTGGCTAGAAAACCAAGTTGCAGAGAACAAGTAGCTTTTTCCGACGAAAATCCGATGTTCTTGCTGAAGGCATGAATCTCACTGACTCTTTTAGCCGAGGCTAAGCATACCAGGAAAAGAGTCTTAAGAGTGAGATCTTTCAGGGAGGCTGACTGTAAAGGCTCAAACCTGTCTGACATGAGGAATCTTAGGACCACGTCTAAATTCCACCCAGGAGTAGCCAAACGACGCTCCTTAGTGGTCTCAAAAGACTTAGGGAGGTCTTGCAGATCTTTATTGTTGGAAAGATCTAAGCCTCTATGCCGGAAGACCGATGCCAACATGCTTCTGTAGCCCTTGATAGTGGGAGCTGAAAGGGATCGTTCTTTTCTCAGGTATAAGAGAAAATCAGCTATTTGGGCTACAGAGGTACTGGTCGAGGATACAGAAACTGACTTGCACCAGTCTCGGAAGACTTCCCACTTCGATTGGTAGACTCTAATGGTAGACGCTCTCCTTGCTCTAGCAATCGCACTGGCTGCCTCCTTCGAAAAGCCTCTAGCTCTCGAGAGTCTTTCGATAGTCTGAAGGCAGTCAGACGAAGAGCGTGGAGGCTTTGGTGTACCTTCTTTACGTGTGGCTGACGTAGAAGGTCTACTCTTAGAGGAAGACTTCTGGGAACGTCTACTAACCATCGAAGTACCTCGGTGAACCATTCTCTCGCGGGCCAGAGGGGAGCAACTAACGTCAACCTTGTCCCTTCGTGAGAGGCGAACTTCTGCAGTACCTTGTTGACAATCTTGAATGGTGGGAATGCGTAAAGATCCAGATGTGACCAATCTAGGAGGAAGGCATCTATATGTATTGCTGCTGGGTCCGGGACTGGAGAGCAATATATAGGAAGCCTCTTGGTCAGCGAGGTTGCAAAGAGATCTATGGTGGGTTGACCCCAAGTGGCCCAAAGTCTCTTGCACACATCCTTGTGGAGGGTCCATTCGGTTGGAATTACTTGACCTTTCCGACTGAGACAATCTGCTAGGACGTTCAAGTCGCCCTGGATGAACCTCGTAACTAGGGAGATGCCTCGACCTTTTGACCAGATGAGCAGGTCCCTTGCGATCTCGCACAACGTCAGTGAGTGGGTACCTCCCTGTTTGGAGATGTACGCCAAGGCCGTGGTGTTGTCCGAGTTTACTTCCACCACTTTGCCTCGAAGGAGATACTCGAAGCTTTTCAAGGCCAGATGAACTGCCAACAGCTCCTTGCAGTTGATATGCATGCTCCTCTGACTCGAGTTCCACAGACCTGAGCATTCCCGACCGTCCAGCGTCGCGCCCCAGCCCAAGTCCGATGCGTCCGAGAAGAGAACGTGGTTGGGTATCTGAACAGCCAGGGGAAGACCCTCTCTTAGGTTGATATTGTCCTTCCACCAAGTCAGACAAGACTTTATCTTTCCGGAAATCGGGATCGAGACCGCCTCTAGCGTCTTGTCCTTTTTCCAGTGAAAAGCCAGATGGAATTGAAGAGGACGGAGGTGTAGTCTTCCTAGTGATACAAATTGCTCCAGGGATGACAGCGTCCCTACCAGACTCATCCACAGCCTGACTGAGCAGCGTTCTTTCTTCAGCATCTTCTGGATGGAGAGCAGGGCTTGATCTATTCTGGGGGCCGACGGAAAAGCCCGAAAAGCTTGACTGTGAATCTCTATCCCTAAATACAGAATAGTTTGGGATGGGACCAGCTGCGACTTTTCCAAATTGACTAGGAGTCCCAATTCCTTGGTCAGATCTAGAGTCCACTTGAGATCCTTCAGACAGCGACGACTGGAAGAGGCTCTGAGAAGCCAGTCGTCCAAATAAAGGGAGGCTCGGATGTCCGATAAGTGGAGGAATTTCGCCACATTCCTCATCAGCCTCGTAAATACGAGAGGAGCTGTGCTTAGGCCAAAGCACAGGCCCCGAAACTGGTAAACCACATCTTCGAAGACGAATCTCAGAAAAGGTTGGGAGTCTGAGTGAATGGGGATGTGGAAGTAGGCGTCCCTTAGGTCTAGCGAGACCATCCAGTCTTCCTTTCTGACCGCTGCTAAGACTGACTTTGTGGTCTCCATGGAAAACTTCGTCTTTGTGACAAAGATATTCAGAGCACTGACGTCTAGCACCGGTCTCCACCCTCCTGTCTTCTTTGATACTAGGAAGTGACGGTTGTAAAACCCCGGTGATTGAAGGTCCGAGACTTTGACCACCGCTCCCTTCTCTAGCAAAAGAGATACTTCCAGTTTCAGGGCTTGTCTCTTTTCTTCCTCTCTGTACCTGGGAGAGAGATCGATGGGGGACGTCGCTAGAGGGGGTTTGCGTACAAAAGGGATTTTGTACCCCTCTCTGAGTAACCTCACGGATTGTTGATCTGCGCCTCTCCTCTCCCAGGCTTGCCAGAAGTTCTTGAGTCTGGTTCCTACTGCTGTCTGAAGTTGCGGGCAGTCAGACTCTGCCCTTAGAGGACTTGGATCCTTTCCTCTTCCCTCGCTTCCCTTCGGCACGAGCACCTCCTCTGCTGGAGGCTCTGCCACGAAAGGGCGGAATAAAACGAGACGCTGGAGTGTCTATCCTCGGTCTAGCAGACAAAGTAGGCAAAAGGGGAGCTTTGCGAGCCGAGGACGCAACTAGATCGTGGGTGTCCTTCTGAACTAAAGACAAGGCAATTTCCTTAACCAAGACTTCAGGAAACAGGCACTTGGAAAGGGGAGCAAAGAGTAGCTCAGATCTTTGGCATGGCGTCACTCCAGCAGACAGGAAAGAACATAGAGACTCTCGCTTCTTCAGGACTCCGGACGTGAATGAGGCGGCAAGCTCGTTGGACCCATCACGGACGGCCTTGTCCATGCAGGACATAATGAGCAAGGAAACATCCTTATCTGCAGAAGAGATTTTCCTACTCAGGGCTCCTAGACACCAGTCTAGGAAGTTAAAGACTTCGAAAGCCCTAAATATACCTTTAAGAAGGTGGTCCAGGTCCGATGGTGACCAACAAATCTTCGAGCGTCTCATGGCAAGGCGGCGGGGAGAGTCTATAAGACTTGAGAAGTCGCCCTGGGCAGAGGCAGGAACTCCCAAGCCGAGAACTTCTCCCGTGGCATACCAGACGCTCGATCTAGACGAGAGTTTAGATGGGGGAAAGGCAAATGCTGTCTTTCCTAAACTCTTCTTGGTCTCTAACCAATCTCCCAACAGCCGCAAAGCTCTCTTGGATGAGCGAGAGAGAACGAGTTTAGTAAAGGCAGGTACGGTAGCAGGCACGCCTAATACAAACTCCGACGGCGGCGAACGAGGAGCCACAGAAACAAAGTGGTCAGGGAACAACTCCTTAAATACAGCCATGACTTTTCTAAAGTCCAAGGATGGTTGAGTTGCCTTAGGCTCATCAAGTTCTGAAGGTTGATCCTCTTGTGTTTCAGCAACGTCCTCATCTGATAGCTCCTCATCCGATAACTGATGAGGAAACGGCAAAGGAGTGGGCAACGTTTGACTCGCCGAGTCCGGTCGCACTGGTGCATGCGTGACGGAGCCGGACGCAGCGTCATGGAACTGCTGCACAGTCTGGGAACTGTCAACAACCATGGTTGCGCGAGGACGCACAGCGTCCACCCGAGACTGTTTAGACCGTCTGGGTTGTGCAGTCAACACCATACCGGGTTGCGGAGGTTGACGCACCGCGTCAAAACAAGTCACCTCTGATGGTTGATGAACGTCCTGAACGTCAACAACCACCTCCGTGCGTCGCCTAACGTCAACGTGCGGCTGGCAACTCACACTGGGTCGCATCGGTGGAGGTACTACCCCAACTGGTTGACGCGAGAAGGCTACCTCAACGTCAACAGGACGCACAACAGACCGCTTGGATGGTTGTTGGCCAGAAGGTTCAGCAGCAACCTTCTCCGCATTGAAGTCCTCCATCATGGACGCAAGCTTGGACTGCATGTCCTGCAGCAATACCCATTTAGGGTCGGCGGAAGCAGGTGCGGCAACAGACGGGGTGAGCGACTGAAGCGGCACAGCTTTGCCTCTCTTAGGCGCCGAGCAGTCATCAGATGACGGCAACGAGTCCGAACTGTCCCAGAGGCTACAACCGGGACGTTGGACTTGTCCTGAAGGGACCGACTTACGCTTCAAAGGTCGGGAGACCTTGGTCCAAGGTTTCTTACGAGAAACACCTTCGGACGACGAGGTAAAAATGGGCTCTCTCGTCTTACGTTGGTAGGGGCGATCTTGGGGAGATACGCCTGATACCATAGAGGGAACGTCTGTTCGCTGATCAAGGCCTCTCGAACCCATGAGTCGTACGACATTGCTTCTCCCCTGGGCTTGGGAGCTTGCAAGAGGTCCCGGACTAGGAGGACGACAGGCACGAACAGACGAACCCTCAAGCGCAACACTGTTCACAACACTTTGAGAAACACTAGGCACTTTAACACTTTCCGCCGCGGCACTTTGGCACTTTAGTTCCTTTACGTCCGCCATGAGTTGATTGCGGTCACTTGCAAGGGCCTCAACTCTCTCCCCCAAGGCATGGATAGCACGCATCATTTCTTGCATCGACGGTTCCTGAGTGCTAGGAGGGGGGTTAGGAACAACCACTACAGGGGAAGGATTAGGTTCAGGGGCATGTGGAGAGGAAAAATCTACCGACCTAGAAGAACTTCTCCTTACCCTATCTCTCTCTAGTCTGCGTGTATATTTCTAAAATTCGAGAAAATTGAATTCCGAAAGGCCCACGCATTCCTCACACCGATCTTCCAATTGACAGGTTTTACCCCGACAATTGGAACAAACAGTGTGAGGGTCGAGAGAAGCCTTTGGAAGACGCCTATGACAGTCCCTAGCATTACATTTTCTGAACTTGGGAACTTGTGAAAGGTCAGCCATTTTGAATTAGTCAAGGGAAAATTCCAAAAAACTATCTAAGTCATCAACAATTAATCCGATCCAAAAAAGAGTTCAAGGATTTATTTGAAGAAAAACACCTGTACTGCGAAAGCTCAAACCAAATTAAAGTACTTCACCAAATATGATGTGAAAAAACTCCAGGTTCAACAGCGAGTAAAGTACGTCTTGTCGACACGTCGACAGAGAAGAAATTGAGTCTTTGTTTATATCGAGAGTGGTATCTGGCCGACAGTTGGCGCTGGTGGGCACACCCGCAACCTGTATAGCGATCGCTGGCGAGTTTTTACTGTTTTTTGTCTGTCGAGCAACAGAGTTGCAACTATTATATATTCACCGGCTAAGTTAAATATTTAAAAATATGATTTGAAATGCATGATGAAAAACATTTAAATAAGTGATCAGTGATATGACAATATTTTCTCCCTAATAAAGTTAGAATTTATATCAAATACAGTATCCTATTAGCTGATAACAGTCTTATTTGCCAAATCCCTGGATAATGAACTTGGTCTTTACAATCAAACCTCAGTTATCTAGCTTCATTTGTTCAAGAAGGTTGTTTGAACACATTTGCTTGAAAACCCAATAAATTTTCCCAGCATGAATAAATGGAAGTTGGCTTCACCCATTCCCAGATGAAAAAAATAACTTGTTATACCGTAAAGAATTTTTACAGAAAATTTACAATAATACCATGTATAGAATTATACAAGCCAATAAAAACCACAATTAATATGTTTAATTTTTCTTTGCTGGTAACAATAAGAGTTGGTGTCCTTAGTGAAAAGTAACAAGAACAGAGAAAGATGATCTAATTTTTTTTTTTTTTTTTTTTTTTTTTAATTCTTTCTATTGTGAATTTCACAACTTTTCTTTTTGGGCTATCATTATTATATCCTTATACAAAAATCACAAAAACACAAAATAGACAAAACAGTTTACAGCAATCTTTTGAAAGTAAGCACCGACACTTAGCTATTTGAAAACTGTGTAGTTTTTGCTTCAGCAGCATTAGGCAATTGACGTCATGTGTCTAATCTCAACAAGTTCCAAGAAGCCGTAATTTTTCTTTCAATACCAAAAACTTGGTTGCTGACTCGTACATTTTTTTGCTCACAAAGTACAGTACTGTGCTCAAGAGGCAATTTTCCTAGACAGGAAGCATCGAACATCTGAGGTTCCAATGTACAAAATTTGTAAAAATGTGAAGATCATTGATCCTTTCATTGATCAATATTCATTAGGAAGTTATTTAGAACAAGTTAAGAAATTATATAAACAATACTCCCTGTTATTTGCACGGTTGAGCAGCCTAGACCATGGTTATTCATATGTGCACATAATCACAAGATAGTAGCGTGACCTTGAGATCAGCTGATGACTACCAAAAGTAAAACAAAAGCAATTGTTGATTACTGAAATGCTCCTGAATTTTAAAAGTAGAATACCAACAAACTTTAATAAATTCCAATTAAATGTCTAAAGAAATATGAAGATATAATTAACTATAAATGAAATACTGTATGAAACTTTAAAAATAAACTAACTGGCGTACTCATACGCGCATACACACAGAATGTCTTCATATGATAACTAATAATAATGACTATAAACGAATTGTGTAAAAACTACTTAATCCTATAACATATTGTTGTTGATGTAATATTTACAATGAAGAAATTTTGAATTAGTTAAAAAATTGCAGTATATAAACGATACTCTCTGCCAATCATCGTATGTACGCATTCTCTCGATACAGCAACGGAACCTTGAGATCCGTGGATCACAACCAAAGATATAAAAAAAACAGCAATAGTTGATTGTTAAATGTTTCCAAAATTGAATAATAGAATGCAAATATTCTTTGATAAAGCATATAATATCCTTTGAACCAAGAAATAAAAATAATGATATACAGTAAAAAAATATTGATAAAATACAACTGAGATGATTACAGTATCATGACGCAACATAAATCTATAGAAACTTCCCTTTTCAAGTTCTACTTAGGTCCAGATCGAGTTATGACACGTCTCTACGTCCCTACCTCAGTCGTAAGTCGACAGCTAGCTGTACTTTGCTTAACAATTAACATCTGAACCAATTTTAAACAATAACAGATACACTGGAAAATCAGAAAAACATTGCAATCCAACCTAAGACATTATTTGTTTCCAGTACAAATATAAACCTTCATCCTTTACTAAGGAGGAGATAACAGCAAAGTTGGAATATGACAAATTCGAAGATAATTTGTATTTTTCCTAACCATACAAACCTTAGCTATTTACAAAGGGTTTACTTTTAGCGCAGCTGAAATGACGAGCCAATAGTTTTTAACGAGGGTTAATTACCCCCGCGCTAGTTAGCGGGGGGTGGGGAAGGGTAGCTTGCTACCCCTCCCCCCTCCACACACCGGTGACTTGCTTCACTTCACTTAGAGGTAGGACTTGACTTGGGGGTCAGGGATGGCGGGCACATATGTGTAAATAGCTAAGGTTTGTATGGTTAGGAAAAATACAAATTATCTTCGAATTTGTCATTTGTTCCGTAACCGAAATACAAACCACGCTATTTACAAAGGGTGACTTACCCCTTAGGAAGGGTGGAAAGTCCCCAGCCTTACTGACTTCGGCTTGCCCGGGGGCTCGATCCCTTAGTGAGCAGCACTAGAGAGAGGGAGCCCCTGTACCTCACAGGTTCCTAGCATCGCTAGGAACGAGTGGCCTACATAAGTAGTGTGAGGAGGAGAGTGTGACTCGTCCTATGAAGTTGACCTTGAGACCTTCAGATAGGAATTCTAGGATAGGACGTTCCCCATACCACCTCGTCAGGGTATGGGAGACGCAACAGTATTAAGCTTAATACTAGGAGCACAAAGAAGCATGGGTTACCTGCAGAGGTCGAGGTCAGCTATGCGAGGACCAGGATGCTGCTTCCCCAAGAGAGGGGAGAATGAAGAAAGAAGTAAGGGTCAGACATACTCTTTCATTCACACAGACTAAGACCGGGTAACAACGCCCTCAACCTACTGCTACTTGTCCAAAAAGGAGCCTGAGGTTAGACCAGCTGTTGTGCAGCCACCACAGGGCCGATAGAGAACGTATCGAGGCTCCTGTGGGTCACGTCTTGCAGGTAGTGGGCTGTGAAGGTCGTTTGACGCTTCCAGACCCCCGCTTGAAGTACCTGCGTCACAGAGAAGTTTCTCTTGAAGGCCAGGGATGTAGCAATACCCCTGACATCGTGGGCCCGAGGGCGACGTGACGGAGGAGGGTCAGGATTCAGGGCATGGTGGATAACCCTTCGAATCCAAGCAGAGATGGTGTTCCTTGTGACCCTCCTCTTTGTCCTGCCTGTGCTCACAAACAAAGCTCGCACATGAGGACGGACTGCAGCCGTTCTCTTCAAGTAGTACCTCAGACACCTCACTGGGCATAGTAGCAGCTGGTCTGGGTCGTTTGTTACAGAACGGAGACTCGCGATCCTGAAAGAGTCGAACCGAGGATCCGGCACTCCAGGATTCTGAGTCTTGGCCACAAACTCAGGGACGAACCTGAACGTTACCTCCCCCCATCCCCTTGAATGGGCGATGTCGTACGAGAGACCATGAAGTTCACTAACTCGCTTGGCCGAGGCCAAGGCGAGTAGGAAAGCCGTCTTCCAAGACAGGTGGCGATCGGAGGCCTGGCGTAATGGCTCGAAGGGAGGTCTCTTGAGAGACCTGAGAACTCGAACCACGTTCCAAGGAGGGGGTCTCACTTCCGACTGGGGGCAGGTAAGCTCATAGCTACGTATGAGTAAAGAGAGTTCTAGCGATGAAGAAATATCCACGCCCTTCAATCTGAAGGCCAAGCTTAAGGCTGAGCGATAGCCTTTCACTGCCGAGACAGAAAGGCGCATTTCTTCTCGCAGATACACAAGGAAGTCCGCTATTGCTGGAATAGTGGCATCGAGTGGAGAGATACCCCTTCCACGACACCAACCACAAAAGACTCTCCACTTCGCTTGGTAGACTCCCTCAGAGGACCTTCGCAGGTGCCGAGACATTCTCTCCGCAACCTGTTGCGAAAAGCCTCTCTCCGCGAGGAGACGCTGGATAGTCTCCAGGCGTGAAGCCGAAGCGAGGCTACGGCCCTGTGAGGGACACCGGAGTGGGGTTGTTTGAGAAGCTCGTGTCGTGGAGGAAGCTCCCTTGGGAGTTCCGTCAGGAGTTGCAGAAGGTCCGGAAACCATTCCGCGTGATGCCATAGCGGAGCTACTAGAGTCATGGAACAGTTGACCGATAGTCTGGTCCTGTTGAGCACCCTTCTCATCAGACAGAATGGTGGGAAGGCGTACACGTCGATGTTGTCCCACCGTTGCTGGAAAGCATCTTGCCAGAGTGCCTTGGGGTCCGGGACTGGTGAGCAGTACAGGGGCAGCTTGAAGTTCAAGGCTGTCGCGAACAAGTCCACCGTCGGGGAACCCCACAAAGTCAGGACTTTGTTGGCTATCTGAGGATCCAAAGACCACTCGGTACTCACTATCTGCGAAGCCCTGCTCAGACTGTCGGCGAGCACATTCCTCTTGCCAGGAATGAAGCGAGCTGATAGTGTTATCGAGTGGGTTTCGGTCCACCTCAGAGTCTCTACTGCAAGATGGGATAGCTGTTGCGAAAAAGTGCCTCCCTGCTTGTTGATATAAGCCACTACCGTGGTGTTGTCGCTCATCACCACCACGGAGTGACCCGCCAGGAACCGTTGGAACTGTTGAAGGGCCAGAAAGACGGCCTTCAATTCTAGCAGGTTGATGTGTAGGCACTTTTCTGATTCTGACCAAAGGCCTGAGGCCCTCTGGTTCAGAACGTGCGCCCCCCACCCTTCTTTTGACGCGTCCGAAAACAGAGTCAATTCCGGGGGAAGGACGAGAAGACTCACTCCCTTTCGCAGGTTCTCGTCGGCCAGCCACCACCGCAAGTCCGTCTGTTCCAGAGACCCCATTGGGATCAGAGTGTCCGGGGAATCGGATCCTTGATTCCACCGGGACTTGAGCCGCCATTGAAGGGATCTCATCCTGAGGCGGCTGTTTGGAACCAGACGGGCCAGGGAGGATAGGTGGCCCAAGAGACGCAACCACGATTGGGCGGGGAGTTCTTTTCGCCTGAGGAAAGGTTCCGCCACCCTCCTCAGCCTTGCTATCCGGTCGTCTGATGGAAAGGCTTTGTGGAGATTGGTGTCTATTAGCATGCCTAGATAAACCAGTCGCTGGGACGGCTGCAGAGAGGACTTCTCGAGGTTTACCACGATCCCCAGATCCTGGCAAAGATCTAGAAGCCTGTCTCGGTGTCGAAGAAGGGTCGACTCCGAGTCTGCTAGGATCAGCCAATCGTCTAGGTAACGAAGGAGACGAATGCCGTTCCTGTGCGCCCAAGTCGAAATCAGGGTGAACACTCTGGTGAACACCTGAGGAGCTGTGGAGAGACCGAAACACAGCACCTTGAACTGGTAGATCTTGTTGTCTAGGCAGAATCTCAGGTACTTCCTGGAAGACGGATGGATTGGGATCTGGAAGTACGCATCCTTTAGATCCAGTGTACACATGAAGTCTTGTGGTCTCACCGCAAGTCTGACTGTGTCTGCTGTCTCCATGCTGAACCGGGTTTGTTTGACAAACCTGTTCAGAGCCGAGAGATCGATGACGGGTCTCCAGTCTCCAGTAGCCTTCTTTACAAGAAAGAGTCGACTGAAGAAGCCTGGAGAGCCGTCCACGACCTCCTGGAGAGCACCCTTCTCGAACATGGTCTTGACTTCGGCCTGAAGGGCCAGCCCCTTTGCCGATCCCATGGCATAGGAGCTCAACGACACTGGATTCGCTGTCAGGGGAGGTTGAGATGACGTGAACGGGACGCGATAACCTTGGCCGATCACCGAGATCGTCCAAGCATCGGCCCCGAGATGTTGCCACCTGCGGACGCAACGCTGAAGGCATCCCCCCACAGGTGGACACGCAGGGGGACTGCCACCCCTAGGGCTTGCGGCCGCGGCCGCCACCCCTAGAAGTCTTGCCTCCCCTGGAGGACTTACCACCCCTCTTGACCTTGGCTGGAAAGGGCTGGGGCTTAGACACCACTTTCTTAGCTGCCGGTGCCTGTTTTGGAGCCTTACGAGGCTGTTGCTGCTGTTGTGGCGGGGCTGGAGGCTTATAGGGCCGAGTTGTAAGGGCCCTGTGGAGGAGGGAGTCCGTGCTGGATTTCCTCCACCTCTCAGCTGTTCGCTCCAAGTCTTGAGGCTCAAACAGGCTCTCCCCCAGGAGGGAGGCATGTCGGAGCCTACACACATCTACGGCGGGGACCTTCGGATGGAATCTCTCGGACACAGCATCGCGACGCTTCAACACCGAGTTGGCCCACAGGGTGGTAACCTGGTGCGCCAAGAACTCGATGGAGCGGGTGCCCGAGAGCAAGAAGGTCTCTAGGGCCTTCCTATTGGTCTCCTTGGACAAGTCCTCAGATCGCAATAGGATGCCCAGAGATCCTAACCAGAAGTCCAGCCACGAAGTGGCCTGCATGGCACACTTAGCGACCTTCTCGTGGTTAAGGATCTCTGCCGCCGAGAACGACACCTGCCGGGCAGAGAGTTTCTCCAAGGGAACTCCCTTCGCCAGCTCCTCCACAGAGTGATGGAGCGGAAGAGCGAGGTTGTGCTCACCCAGGATCTCGAAATACCTCCTCTGCTGAAGGCGAGGAGGAGGGATGAGTTTGTTCCCGGCAGTGGAACGACTGGAGGAGGCAAGAAGTGCGAGCTGAGCATTGGCCCTAGCTCTGGCACTCTTCAGCCCCCGAGACCAGGGCAGAGCTGCACTGGTCTTAGGGGCCTTCCGAACGTCGAACACTTCATCCAGAATTGTGTCTTTGCCTTCACGGGGGGGGATGACTGGATCCGTAAGACTGTTAAGTTGCCTTATCAGGCTTAGGACCTGCCAGAAGGCATGTTCGGACTCTTGCTGTTCTCCTCCCTGCGGGCTGGCAGCTAAGTCTCCTGCCCCAGGAATCTCTTCCTGGGGTGATACGTGGACATTCCCCTGGGTAGTCATGGGTTCCTGTCGAATCCTTGCAGAGGATTTAGGGATGGTCTTGGAATCCTTGGGCTCCCTCCTAGGAGGGATACAGGATCCCAACAACGAGGTTCGAGGGGCCCCTTCCTCACGAGACAATTCTCCTGCCTGAAGCGAAGTCTCCCCCCCTGGTGCCGGGGGGAAGACTACCGGTCCACTGGACTCACCTGAGGACGGAAAGGCCTCGTCCACGGGAGAAGGAGAGAGTACTCGTGCAGGAGAGGGGACCCTCGAGACCGACCTCTTGGGAACCAACTTCGCCCTGGGGGAAGTCACCACGAAGTCCACTCCTCTCTTTCTCTTCAGCGTAGGAGAGACAGCCGCTGGTTTGGTACCCTGGCCGGCGAGTGCTGGTTTCATAACCCTCACTAACGCCCGTGCCAGCGGACCAAACCAAGTCTGCTGCTCAAAGGACACAGAGTCCGAAATCCTCGCTAAGGTGAAAGGGATCGGGCGATCCTTTGGAGTGGACACGACGGTACCTGCCTGAAAAGAAGGTGGGGAAGAATGCTGTAATGACCTGTCCTCGTCCTGCAATACCAACCTGTGCTTGGATGGAGGTGATCCCGAGTGCCGTCTAGGAGCACGCGTCCCTGCTGCTACCACCGGCTGTGGAATTCGCCGCGAACTATGGTCGCGCGAGGGTGAACGGTCGCGCAAAGGCGAATGGTTGCGCGAGTGATCGCGCGGGCGCACAGGCGAGCGGTCGCGCGGGCGCGCAGGCGAGCGGTCGCGCGGGCGCGCAGGCGAGCGATCGCGCGGGCGCGCAGGCGAGTGGGCGTGAGGGTGGGCAGGTAAATGAACACGTGTCCGAGGCGACGAACGCAAGCGATGGCGCGACGGCGAGGGATCGTGCTGCCGCGTAGGTGAAGAAGATCGCTGGCGATAATGATCACGTGATGGTAAGCGATGGCGAGCAGCATGTGAAGGTGAATGATTGCGCGCAAGAGGGCGGTCGTTCAGGGTATTGCGATGAGGAGCAGCATGCGTAAGCGGGCGATCGTTCAGGGTTGTGCGATGGCGAGCAGCATGCGCCGGTGAATGATCGCGTGAAAGGGTGCGATGGTGATCAGCATCCGCAGGAAGGCGATCGTTCAGGGTTGTGCGATGAGGAGCAGCATGCGTAAGCGGGCGATCGTTCAGGGTTGTGCGATGGCGAGCAGCATGCGCAGGTGAATGATCGCGTGAAAGGGTGCGATGGTGATCAGCATCCGCAGGAGGGCGATCGTTCAGGGTATTGCGATGAGGAGCAGCATGCGAAAGCGGGCGATCGTGCAGGGTTGTGCGATGGCGAGCAGCATGCGTAAGCGGGCGATCGTGCAGGGTTGTGCGATGGTGATCAGCATCCGCAGGAGGGCGATCGTTCAGGGTATTGCGATGAGGAGCAGCATGCGTAAGCGGGCGATCATGCAGGTTCGTGCGATGGCGGGCAGCATGTGAAGGTGATCGCTGGCGAACTGGTGATCGCTGGCGAGCTGGTGATCGCTGGCGAGCTGGTGATCGCTGGCGAGCTGGTGATCGCTGGCGAGCAGAAGGTCGACGCGTGTCCTGTGAGAGGATAGGTTCACGAGCAGGAACGGGAAGATCGCTGGCGCGTTGGCGAACATGTGTTTCTGACACACGATGGTGAGCAGGGAGTTCAGCAGGAACTAAAGGGTGGTCAGAGACCGCAGGGCGATGGTCCTCAAATGAGCGCTGACGCTCGGAAGAGAGCTGACGAGCAGGAGAGCGCTGGCGAGGGGGGCGAACCTCAGGAGAGAGCCGACGAGCAGGTGAGCGTCGGCGAGCAGGAGAGTCTTGGCGAGCAGGAGATCGTCGACGAGCAGGAGATCGCTGGCGAGCAGGAGAGCGCTTGTGCGCTGGCCCTGCTCGCGTAAGGGAAGAATCCCTTAGCCCCGAAGGGACCGTTGCCCGTCGGGTGACGAGTTCTCCAGAAGGCGAAGATCCGGCAGGAGATGGAGAGCGGTCCGCAGAGAGGTTCAAGGAGGGCGGAGTAGTCGGTTGAGGCTGACGAGGAGAGTCCCCCCCGGAGGACGAAGACCCAAAAAGGCGCCTCTTAGTCCCCCTGTAAGGGGAAGGGAGGCCCTTGTGGCGTAGAGGGCGGTGAGCCTTACGGCGGAGGCGGCCTCGGGGGAGATCGTCGGGACCATCGGTCCTCCGAAGGGGAGTTTCCTTCAAAACACTTCCCTCAGAAGGAAGCTGGGCAGCAGTCGAGACCGAAGGACTCACTTCCCCCTTCGAAGGATGCACGGAAGGAGGAGGAGAGCCTAGAGCACCAACACCAGCAACAGCACCTGCGTCGGAAGGCCCAGCCACGTCGGAGGCCTCTGTCACCACGACGTCGACAATAGACAGAGGGTCTACCTCCGCTACCACCGGCGACTGTTTAACAGCGGCCCCCAACGAGACAAGGTCAATAAGAGCGACCCTGGAGGGCAAGCCCTTAAGCCCCAGGGACGACCAAATCTGCAACAGATCATCACTGGATAAAGTATTATTATAAATAACCTCCCCCGGAGGAGGAGGGGGAACCGCCTCGCTATGGGAGGCGACGCCCTCTCCCCCCACCGAAGGTAGGGAAACAGAACAAGGGCCTGCGCTCCCACTCGGACGACTCTCCTTAGGAGGCGGACGAGGGGGAGCTTCGGAGGAGGTTTGGGCGGCGGAAGAAGAGTCCCGAGAACCTTCCTCCTTCAAGGCTAACCCCGGAGGAGAACGGTCTCTCTTGGACTTCTTCTTACGCCGACGGCCAAACCTCTCCCACTGGGAGGCAGACCACTCCCTGCACTCACGGCACATGTTATCCTGGTCGCACCGTCGGCCCCGACATTGAGGGCAGAGGGTGTGAGGATCCGTAATCACGTCCGACATGAAAGTCCCACAAGGACGGCCGGCAACTCCAGGGCATGTCCGCATATTAAATAAAAGAAAATAACTGAAGGTCAACTTCCAACCAATCACACAAGCTGTAAAGAAAAAGAAGAAAATTAAAGGCTGTCACGAAGGCGATGAACAGACACGTCTGATCACCGCCGAGCCAAAAGTGAAGTGAAGCAAGTCACCGGTGTGTGGAGGGGGGAGGGGTAGCAAGCTACCCTTCCCCACCCCCCGCTAACTAGCGCGGGGGTAATTAACCCTCGTTAAAAACTATTGGCTCGTCATTTCAGCTGCGCTAAAAGTAAACCCTTTGTAAATAGCGTGGTTTGTATTTCGGTTACGGAACAAACAGCCGTTAAAATTTTATAACGACTATTAGTTGGCTAGTGGTTACCAGCTGAGTGCGGGAAACCCCCAAACCTCCTGCTTACTCACTGAGTACACACTTTGATAGCAGGCGTCAATAAGGACGAACGTTCTCGCTGCCTAGAAATTTTTGGTAGTTATTCTAACATTAATTCTTCTATTTCCAGCGTGTTTGCGACTTCAGTGCTTAAATGAGGATGCCTACTAAAGTATCAGGGAGAGGGCATCACTTTTTGTGACCTGCTTGCAGAGGACACTCTTGCAAGCAAGACTCCCCCTGTGATGAGTGTTGGAAGTGGTCATCCTCCTAGTGGGAGATGTATGGCTGGAGTAGGAAAAAGAAGTCTTAGAAGGCATTCTTCGGCTTTGGGGGTCTTCCTTGCAATCAAATAAGTCCACGCTTCTTTCCCTGAGCCACCATACATTGCCTTCCAACACTTCCACGTCAACCTCCAAGTCAGTGAAGAGTGGTGGACCTTTAACCTTGAAGCAAGTCCCAAGGCATGGAGACCTTCCCATTTCCTCTAGTGAAAGAGGTGAATCTCCTCTTTGGGGGTAGTCTCCTGTTCCTTGTCTCTTGTTTGCAGGTTGACAATGCCTAATATTTGGTGTGGCCCTCATTTGAACTTTAAGGTCTTACCTCCAAAGAGTAGCTGGTGGAGCCGATTGCTTTTAGGGCTTTGCCGGAGCAGGTTGCAGCTCCTGTGAGAGAAGTCATCGGCTTTTCTCCTTTGAAAGCCCAAAGGAGGGAGTCACACCTGTCTGGGCTGTTACCTTCAAAGCAACCTTCCACAAACCTCACAAGCGAGGAAGAGTACCTTCTTAGGGTCAACGATCTCCAGACCTTCACTCCTACAGCAGGAGGCATACTCCTCAGCAATCTAGCTCCCTTGAGCATGCTCGCAAGATTGCCAAGTAACTTTCTTCAGGACATTCCTTGACAAATCCTCAAGGGCAACCAAGAGCACTGACATAGTCTGTGGGGCGAAGACAAGGTAAGGAAGTATCAGAAGAGTGCTACTCTGACCTCTTTGCAGGGAGGCAAGGCAAGGAAGCAAAAGAAGAACACAACTCTGACGTCTTTGTAGCCCGAAAAAGACTACAAGAGGAAGCAATTATCTTGCGCGATGCGTGAGGGGGATGACTGGCAGGCAAGGCCCTACAACCCAAAGGTCTAGTGAGCGAAGGTCTAGAAATTGGCAGGCGAGCAGGCGAAGGAGCAGTTGATGAGCATCTCGCGGGCGAGGAAGTAGGTCTCGCAGATCATTTACCAAAAGGCAATCTTAAATCTCCTCCCAAAGAGAAGAGATCCTGCCCAGCCTTATGAGAAGGCAAAGAAGAGCAGCGAGAATCTCCAGGTGAACGCTAAGAAGGGAGAGCAGAGGCCGACCGAAAAGGCAGGGACTCCAGCAGATGACGACCAGCGGAGGTTCCGGAGGGTTCAAAAGCAAGCTATTTCAGAGAAGACAGCATTGAGTCGGTGTTCTGACAATGTTTCTCCTCCAGAAACATTTGAAACTTTTCCTTCGACAGTGAATCTGGAATGTCCAGCGAAGGCCACAACAGCCAAAGGGTGCCCATTCTCTGTAAATCAAGAGAAAGAGAAGAATTATGGGAACCACTCCAAATAGGTGGCACAGTGTCCCACAAGGAGAAATGACAGAGCCTCTCTGCAAGTCAGATGACCATCACCATTACTGTACCTGACTGCCCTTTGAAGGAAGACAGCAGGGAAGAGTCATAAGGGAGAGTTTCAGGAGTAGTAAGCCAGGAATTCTTAGACTTCAAGGAAGACCCAGAAGGCAAAGAATCCTTTTGGCCCTCTTCTTCCTCCTGCCAAACAACACCCCATGGGAGGATGACCACTCCTTATACTCTTCATAAACTTCCCTTGTGTCCTGACATGAAACGAGAAAGGTGGACACAACACCCAACCTTCCCCTTCCCTCTATATTCAAGATCCATTTGGCTGTCCCAGAAACTTCCGGTTTGCAGAACTGTACTGTCCCTCCTTCTTGAAGGTGACGACCGAGTGCTTAGTCCCAGGGTACTAAGCAAAAGGCTTAGTAACCAACGAAGAGAAAAGGAAGGGGGAAGAAGTTAGTAGAGGAGAAAGAGCAAGAGAAAACTCTCCCAATTTCTTTGCCAACAGGAAACACTGACATTACCACTCTATTGACTTCTCACTTGGGCAAGTCAGGCATGCCCAGCAGATAAAGATGATAATCACCATCACTATCAGGCACAAAGGAATGACCAACACTCGGGCCGGATCATATAATTTCCTACTGAAGGGAAATCCCCACACAAGCCAAGTTATGCTTCTAGAGAAGACATCATCTCCCTGTTTGCCAGCGTCAATGATTTCTTCAGATATGCAGTTCCGCCCTTCACAAATGTAAACATCACATGGGGCAGAAGGTTTGTATACTCATAGAAACAAAATTCACTTTACAACATGACTACTTCTACTGTGCTTCCACTGCTAAGAGAAAGAGATCATAAACACTATTCCAAGAGAAGTACACATTTAGTAAGAGGAGCAGCAACAAATAACTCCCCTCTCAAGGCAGCTAAAAACTAAAGTGGTGATACAGTCACATAGGCAAAAGACTCCTTCTGCCTACCTCCCATACCTTGTTAATGATTCAATAGCCATCCCTAATCCACAGAGGAAATAGCCTTATTTAAAGGATAAAAGGTTTGTATCCACATAAGAACAAATAAACTACCAATGATGAAACCATTACAGTAAACTATTGCATTCCATTTCAAAACATGCTCCTAAAGTAACAGTATGTAACAAAGAATTTTTCCTTCTTTTCTAAACTAAGTTCCAAAGAGCTTTCAAGTCTGTAGTAGATAAACTGGAACAAACATTAAAAATTCCATCCAACACTAATCTTTTGTCACAGTCATAATTTGTGGTATGAAATATTTATACTATACAATGTAAACAATTCATAACACAAAAGCTACCATTTCCCTACCTTTTCCATTTCCTAAGCAGAAAAAATTTTCATAGACAGTACATAGAGATAAGAAAAAGTTCAAACATGCTAGGATCAAACTTGTGTAGAGTGATGAGAAAATGATCAATATCATTCAAACAAACATGCTAAGATTAAGCAAAATATGTATAGTGATAAGGAAAAAGGTCAGTACAGTGTCATTCAGAAAACATGCTAGGATTAAACAAATGTATAACATTGGGATATGAACAGTGCATCTCAACTTTTTATACATGTATATAATAAGAACTATTGAAAAAATTGTAAACTTGTCAGAGAAATAGGAATCTGATCTGAGTAATTTACTATGTATTACTGTATTTACAGAAAATTAATCAAACTTCACACTTACTCTTCTTTTATCCTCCTCCTCTTGTCGTATTCTCTCTCGCCATGCATCAATTTTTTCTTCCTCTTTCTTGACTAATTCTCTCTGTTCTTTTCTTTCTTGAACTTTCAATTTATGCAGTCTCTTCCTTTTAATTCTTTTCTTTCTTCGTTGGCAAATCAGTCGGCGGACATCTTCAAGGAAGACTGGGTCTCGGAATTTCTGTGTGATACCATCTAATTCTACCTGAAGGATAAATATATAAGAGTAGTGTTTAAACTTTTATTACCTTTATCTAAATAATTTTTCCTTGTAATGGATAAAAAAGTAATATCATTACTTCGATCTAATATGAACTACTGTACTGTATTAAAATCAAGCTGAAAATATCAACACCATCTAGTTTTACCAGTACTTTACCTTAATTTTTTCTATTTGAGTTATGAGTTCCCACAAAGATTGGCCTTCCTCATTCTTCATGAGAATAAAGTTCTCCTTCAGTTGAATTAACCTTCTAGTTAATGTTCGAGATTGACTAACCATCTGCTGAACTTCTATTAGCTGTTGAAAAAGAATTTTTTCAATTGAATATTAAATTTACAAAACATGTTATTTTCATTAGTAAAATAAATTTTTGAATATACTTACCCGATAATCATGTAGCTGTCAACTCCGTTGCCCGACAGAAATCTAAGGAGGGATACGCCAGCTATCACAATACTAGAAGGGGGTGTACTAACAGCGCCACCTGTGGCCAGGTACTCAAGTACTTCTTGTTGACACCTCCTCAATTATTCCTCGATCCCACTGGTTCTTATGGGGAGGAAGGGAGGGTCAATTAAATCATGATTATCGGGTAAGTATATTCAAAAATTTATTTTACTAATGAAAATAACATTTTTCAATATTAAACTTACCCGATAATCATGTAGCTGATTCGCACCCAGGGGGGTGGGTGAAAACCAGTGAACAAGATTAAAGGATAGCCAAGTATCCCCAAATTTCATATAACAGTTATCTCTAATAACAAATGAAATAATAAGTACCTGGTAAGGAAGTCGAATTGAACCGTTACTCTGCCTCTTTTTTAAGTTCGTCTTCCTTACTGAGCGCAGCGTTCCTCTTGGAGGCTGAATCAACCCAAGGTGCTAAAGTATATAGGGTTGCAACCCCTACTAAAGGACCTCTACACAACCTTTAACCTAGGCGCTTCTCAAGAAAGAATTGACCACCCGCCAAATCAAAAGGATGCGGAAGGCTTCTTAGCCTACCGTAACAACCATAAAAACAACAAAAAGAATTCAAGAGAAAAGTTAAAAAGGTTATGGGATTAAGGGAATGTAGTGGCTGAGCCCTCACCTACTACTGCACTCGCTGCTACGAATGGTCCCAGGGTGTAGCAGTTCTCGTAAAGAGACTGGACATCTTTCAGATAAAATGATGCAAACACTGACTTGCTCCTCCAATAGGTTGCATCCATTACACTCTGCAGAGAACGGTTTTTATTAAAGGCCATCGAAGTAGCTACGGCTCTTACTTCGTGGGTCCTTACCTTCAGCAATGCAAGGTCTTCCTCCTTTAAGTGAGAATGTGCTTCTCTAATCAGAAGCCTTATATAATACGAAAGCCCATTCTTGGACATGGGTCTCGAGGGTTTCCTGATGGCACACCATAAGGCTTCTGACTGTCCTCGGAGAGGTTTAGACCTCTTGAGATAATATTTGAGAGCTCTGACAGGGCAAAGAACTCTCTCAAGTTCGTTACCTACCATGTTGGAAAGGCTAGGTATCTCGAACGATCTAGGCCAAGGACGTGAAGGAAGTTCGTTCTTTGCTAGGAATCCAAGCTGGAAAGAACATGTAGCAGACTCGGTCGTGAAACCAATGTTCTTGCTGAAGGCATGAACCTCACTGACTCTCTTAGCTGTTGCCAGGCAAACGAGAAAAAGAGTCTTGAGGGTAAGGTCCTTGAATGAAGCTGACTGGAGAGGTTCGAACCTAGATGTCATAAGGAACCTTAAGACTACGTCTAAATTCCAGCCTGGAGTGGAAAGACGACGATCTTTAGACGTCTCAAAAGACTTAAGAATGTCTTGAAGGTCCTTGTTGGAAGACAGGTCCAAACCTCTATGGCGGAGAACTGAGGCCAACATACTCCTATATCCCTTAATCGTAGGAGCTGAAAGGGATCTCTCATTCCTAAGATGAAGCAGGAAGTCAGCTATTTGGGTCACAGAGGTATTGGTAGAGGATATTGAATTGGCTCTACACCAGCTTCGGAAGACCTACCACTTAGACTGGTAGACCCTACGAGTGGAAACCCTTCTTGCTCTGGCAATAGCCCTGGCTGCCTCCTTCGAAAAGCCTCGAGCTCTAGCGAATCTTTCGACAGTCTGAAGGCAGTCAGTTGAAGAGCGTGGAGGTTTGGATGTAACCTGTCTACGTGAGGTTGACGTAGAAGGTCCACTCTTAGAGGTAGAGTCCTGGGGAAGTCTACTAGCCATTGTAGTACCTCTGTGAACCATTCTCTTGCAGGCCAAAGGGGAGCAACCAGCGTCAGCCGTGTCCCTTCGTGCGAGACGAATTTCTGCAGAACCTTGTTGATTATCTTGAACGGAGGGAATGCGTACAGGTCGAGATGGGACCAGTTCAGTAGAAAGGCATCCACATGAACTGCTGCAGGGTCTGGAACAGGAGAACAAAACAGAGGAAGTCTCTTGGTCATGGAGGTGGCAAACAGATCTATGGTAGGTTGACCCCACAAGGTCCAAAGTCTGTTGCACACACTCTTGTGGAGGGTCCATTCCGTGGGAATGACCTGATTCCTTCTGCTCAGACGATCTGCTGACACGTTCATATTGCCCTGGATGAACCTCGTGACTAGAGAGAGGTTTAGACTTCTTGACCAAATGAGGAGGTCCCTTGCGATCTCGTAAAGGCTCCTCGAATGGGTCCCCCCTTGCTTGGAGATGTAAGCCAAGGCTGTGGTGTTGTCCGAGTTCACCTCCACCACTTTGCCTAGCAGGAGGGACTTGAAGTTCAACAGGGCTAGATGAACTGCCAGCAGTTCCTTGCAGTTGATGTGGAGAGAACGTTGTTCCTCGTTCCACATTCCGGAGCATTCCTTTCCGTCCAAGGTTGCACCCCAGCCCGAGTCCGATGCATCTGAGAAGAGATGAAGATTGGGGGTCTGAATGGCCAAGGATAGACCCTCTCTGAGAAGGAGGTTGTGCTTCCACCACAGGAGAGTGGTCTTCATCTCTTGGTTGATAGGGATAGAGATTGCTTCCAGGGTAGAACTCTTGTCCCAATGAGCTGCAAGGTGGAATTGAAGAGGGCGGAGGTGGAGTCTGCCCAGCTCGACAAACAGGGCTAGGGACGAGAGAGTCCCTGTGAGACTCATCCACTGTCTCACTGAGCAACTGTTCCTCTTCAGCATGCTCATGATGCACTCTAGGGCTTGGCTTATCCTGGGGGCCGATGGAAAAGCCCGAAAACTCTGACTCTGAATTTCCATTCCCAGATACACGATGGATTGTGAGGGAATGAGTTGAGATTTTTCCAAATTGACTAATAGACCCAGGTCTCTGATAAGGTCTAAAGTCCAATGAAGATTCTCCAGACAACGACGACTCGAGGAGGCTCTCAACAGCCAGTCGTCTAGGTAGAGGGAGGCTCTGATGTTTGACAAGTGAAGGAATTTGGCTACATTCCTCATCAGAAGGGTAAAGACCATAGGAGCTGTGCTTAGGCCAAAACACAGGGCTTGGAATTGGTAGACGACCTTTCCGAAAACGAATCTTAGGAAAGGTTGGGAGTCTGGATGAATCGGAACGTGAAAATAAGCATCTTTCAAGTCCAATGAGACCATCCAGTCCTCCTGTCTGACCGCTGCCAAGACCGACTTGGTTGTCTCCATCGTGAACGTCAGCTTGGTGACATACTCGTTGAGAGCGCTGACGTCCAGCACAGGTCTCCAACCTCCTGTCTTCTTGGCCACAAGAAAGAGGCGGTTGTAGAAGCCCGGGGATTGATGGTCCCGGACTACAACCACAGCCTTCTTCTGCACAAGAAGCGACACCTCCTGGTGCAAAGCTAGCCTCTTGTCCTCCTCTTTGTAGTTGGGAGAGAGGTTGATGGGCGAAGTGGTCAGAGGTGGTTGAAGGAAGAATGGAATCCTGTAACCGAACCTCAGCCAACTGACAGACTGTGCGTCTGCACCTCTCATCTCCCAAGCTCGCCAGAAGGTCTTGAGTCTGGCTCCTACTGTCGTCTGGAGAATCGGAGAGTCAGTGTTTTCCTTTGGATGGCTTGGATCCTTTCCTGGACTTGCCTCTGTAAGAGTCTGGACGGGAGCTTCCTCGGCTGGGGGCTCTACCACGAAAGGGCGGTATGAATCTAGTCGCAGGGGTATCAGCCACTGGGGAGCGGTAAGTCTTAGGGGCTGAGGTGGGGGCCTTAGACTTACGAGCCGAAGAAGCTACAAGATCGTGCGTGTCCTTCTGTATCAAAGCAGCCGACAAATCTTTAATGAGCTCTTCGGGAAAAATAAACTTCGAAAGAGGAGCAAACAGAAGTTGTGAACGTTGGCAAGGGGTAATGCTGGCGGAAAGGAAAGAACACAGCTGTTCCCTTTTCTTCAAAACCCCTGATACAAACAAGGACGCTAGCTCGCCCGATCCATCTCTGATGGCCTTATCCATACAGGACATTAACAGCATGGCAGAATCTTTGTCCGTATGGGAGGTTTTCTTGCTGAGGGCCCCCAGGCACCAGTCGAGAAAAATGTTATTTTCATTAGTAAAATAAATTTTTGAATATACTTACCCGATAATCATGTAGCTGTCAACTCCGTTACCCGACAGAATTCTATGGAGGGATACGCCAGCTATCACAATACTAGAAGGGGGTGTACTTACCAGCGCCACCTGTGGCCAGGTACTCAAGTACTTCTTGTTGACACCTCCTCAATTATTCCTCGGTCCCACTGGTTCTCTATGGGGAGGAAGGGAGGGTCAATTAAATCATGATTATCGGGTAAGTATATTCAAAAATTTATTTTACTAATGAAAATAACATTTTTCAATATTAAACTTACCCGATAATCATGTAGCTGATTCACACCCAGGGGGGTGGGTGAAAACCAGTGTACAAGATTAAAGGATAGCTAAGTATCCCATATTTCATATAACAGTTATCTCAAATAACAATGAAATAATAAGTACCTGGTAAGGAAGTCGAATTGAACCGTTACTCTGTCTCTTTTTTAAGTTCGTCTTCCTTACTGAGCGCAGCGTTCCTCTTGGAGGCTGAATCAACCCAAAGGTGCTAAAGTATACAGGGCTGCAACCCATACTAAAGGACCTCATCACAACCTTTAACCTCGGCGCTTCTCAAGAAAGAATTGACCACCCGCCAAATCAACAAGGATGTGGAAGGCTTCTTAGCCGACCGAACAACCCATAAAAAGTATTCAAGAGAAAGGTTAAAAAGTTATGGAATTATGGGAATGTAGTGGCTGAGCCCTCGCCTACTACTGCATTCGTTGCTACGAATGGACCCAGGGTGTAGCAGTACTCGTAAAGAGACTGGACATCTTTGAGATAGAATGATGCGAACACTGACTTGCTTCTCCAATAGGTTGCATCCATAACACTCTGCAGAGAACGGTTTTGTTTGAAGGCCACTGAAGTAGCCACAGCTCTCACTTCATGTGTCCTTACCTTCAGCAAAGCAAGGTCTTCTTCCTTCAGATGAGAATTTGCTTCTCTAATCAGAAGCCTGATGTAGTAAGAAACTGAGTTCTTAGACATTGGTAGAGAAGGCTTCTTGATAGCACACCATAAGGCTTCTGATTGTCCTCGTAATGGTTTTGACCTTCTTAGATAGTACTTAAGAGCTCTAACAGGGCAAAGTACTCTCTCTAGTTCGTTCCCCACCATGTTGGACAGGCTTGGGATCTCGAACGACTTAGGGTAAGGACGGGAAGGAAGCTCGTTTTAGCCAAAAAAAACCGAGCCGCAAGGAACATGTAGCCGTTTCAGATGTGAAACCTATGTTCCTGCTGAAGGCGTGGATCTCACTTACTCTTTTACCTGTTGCTAAGCACACGAGGAAAAGAGTTTCTAATGTGAGGTCCTTAAAAGAGGCTGATTGGAACGGTTCAAATCCTGATGACATTAGGAACCTTAGGACCACGTCTAGATTCCAGCCTGGAGTGGACAACCGACGTTCCTTTGAGGTCTCAAAAGACCTAAGGAGGTCCTGTAGATCTTTGTTGGAGGAAAGATCCAAGCCTCTGTGGCGGAAAACCGCTGCCAACATACTTCTGTAACCCTTGATCGTAGGAGCTGATAGGGATTTTACGTTCCTTAGATGTAACAGGAAGTCAGCAATCTGGGTTACAGTGGTACTGGTTGAGGAAAACTGCATTGGCCTTGCACCAGCTTCGGAAGACTTCCCATTAAGACTGATAGATTCTGAGAGTGGATGTCGTCCTTGCTCTGGCAATCGTTCTGGCTGCCTCCTTCGAAAAGCCTCTAGTTCTTGAGAGACTTTCGATAGTCTGAAGGCAGTCAGACGAAGAGCGTGGAGGTTTGGGTGAACCTTCTTTACGTGAGGTTGACGCAGAAGGTCCACTCTAGGAGGAAGAGTCCTGGGAACGTCGACCAGCCATTGCAGTACCTCGGTGAACCCTTCTCTCGCGGGTCAGAGGGGAGCAACCAACGTCAACCGTGTCCCTTTGTGAGAGGCGAACTTCTGAAGTACCCTGTTGACAATCTTGAACGGCGGGAATGCATACAGGTTGAGATGGGACCAATCCAGCAGAAAGGCATCCACGCGAACTGCTGCTGGGTCTGGAATCGGAGAACAATACAAGAGGAGCTTCTTGGTCATCGAGGTAGCGAATAGAACTATGGTTGGCTGACCCCACAGGGCCCAAAGTCTGCTGCAAACATTCTTGTGAAGGGTCCACTCTGTGGGGAAGGCCTGACCCTTACGGCTGAGGCGATCTGCCATGACATTCATATCGCCCTGAATGAGCCTCGTTACCAGCGTGAGCTTTCGATCTTTGACCAAATGAGGAGGTCCCTTGCGAACTTGAACAACTTCCTCGAATGAGTCCCTCTCTGCTTGGAGATGTAAGCCAAGGCTGTGGTGTAGTCGGAGTTCACCTCCACCACCTTGTTAAGCTGGAGGGACTTGAAGTTTATCAAGGCCAGATGAACTGCCAACAACTCCTTGCAATAGATGTGAAGTGTCCTTTGCTCCTGATTCCATGTTCCCGAGCATTCCTGTCCGTCCAGTGTCGCACCCCAGCCCGTGTCCGATGCGTCCGAGAAGAGACGGTGGTCGGGGGTCTGAACAGCCAAAGGTAGACCTTCCTTGAGAAGAATGCTGTTCTTCCACCACGTTAGAGTAGACCTCATCTCTTCGGAAACAGGAACTGAGCCCGTCTCTAGCGTCATGTCCTTTATCCAGTGAGCAGCTAGATGATACTGAAGGGGGCGGAGGTGGAGTCTCCCTAACTCGATGAACAGGGCCAGCGATGAAAGTGTCCCTGTTAGACTCATCCCCTGCCTGACTAAGCATCGGTTCCTTCTCAGCATGCTCTGGATGCATTCTAGGGCTTGGAAGATCCTTGGGGCCGACGGACAAGTCCGAAAAGCTCGACTCTGAAGATCCATACCCAAGGAAACAATGGTCTGGGATGGAACGAGCTGAGACTCCTCAAAATTGACCAGGAGGCCCAGTTCCTTGGTCAGATCCATAATCCATTTGAAAATCTCCAGACAGCGACGACTTGTGGGAGCTCTTAAAAGCCAGTCGTCTGACGGAGCCGGACACAAGATCATGATACTGCTGCACAGTCTGTAAACTGTCAATCATGGGCAAGCGAGGAAGTACAGTGACAACCCGAATCTGTCTAGACTATCTGGGTCGTACAGACAACTCCTTAACGGGTTGCTGAGGTTGCCGCACTGCGTCACAACAAGTCCCTTCTGTTGGTTGTTGAACGTCTTCCCCGTGACACATTGACTCCGTAAACAAAAAATCCTCTAACAAGGACTAAGCTTGGACTGCATGTCATGCAACACAGCTCAAGGTCTATGGGAGCAGGTGTGGTAACAGACGGGATTAGCGGCTGAAGTGGAACCATTACCTTCCCTGTAAGCATGTTATGCTTAAATAAAAGTCCATAAGAGGTTATGCAGCTAAAGGCTCCCTCCAAATGACAGAGTCCTCAAGGGAATATCAGAAGGAGGGAGAAAAGAACTTTCTCATCTACAGGGACCTTATCCTAGAAAAGCTAAGTTCTCTGAGTGAGGGTTCACTGGTGCAAAAGCAGCAGACTAGAAGGCAACGATATGAAACTGCTTGACAGTCTAGTGAGTTGGCAACAACCCAAGATATGTTGAGAAGCATGCGGTAAGGTAAGCATGATGAATGCAGAGTATGCTGTATGCAGAGCATGCTGTATGTAGAGCATGTTGTATGCAGAGCATGCTGAATGCAGAGCATGCTGTATGCAGAGCATGTTGTATGCAGAGCATGCTGAATGCAGAGCATGCTGAATGCTGAGCATGTAGTAAGCAGAGCCTGCTGTAAGCAGAGCCTGCTGTAAGGAAAGCAGAGCGTGTGCATGGCGTTTAACATTCTTAGAAATTCCATGACCAGTGCTAGAGTGCTTTATGCATGCTTGCATGGGGTTAAAAATCAACATAATGTTTACCTTACATTCATAACTCATGATTCATATTTTTGCCATGGTTTGAAAATGGAGGTAAGGTATGCTGAACAGCAGAGTCAGAACGAGCTGGAACAACAACAGTGGAAGGTGCAGAAAGTTCCTGTTCCTGTGGTATGAGTGGAGCGTGAAGAGACCGAGGTTGCGCAGAACAAGGTAAAGTTCCCGCAAGCAGAGGTGTCTGAGGCGCAGGAACAGGGTGCACGGGTTGAGCTCGGTGCAGCAGCTGAGGAGACTGACTCACAGGTGGAAGAGGTTGTACCTCCACCGAGAGTTGCACCACCGGTGGAGCAGCCAGGGGAGGAGGAGGAAGAGTGGAGTAATCCTCCTGATCCCAAACCGAAGGTTGCCTTAAAGAAGGCTGAGGCTGAACAACACTGGGAACAGCGAACACAGAAAGAGGTTCAACATCGTACGCCTGGCAGAAGGTGCTGCGACTGGGTGCAGCGAGTGCAGGCGGGTTGAGCACAGGCTGAACGGGTGCAGGTGGAGGTGCAACACTCTCAGCCCGACACTCACGCAACAGGTCCGAAAGCTGTGCTTGCATGGACTGTAGTAGAGTCCACAACATCGTACGCCTGGCAGATGGTGCTGCGACTGGGTGCAGCGAGTGCAGGCGGGTTGAGCACAGGCTGAAAGGGTGCAGGTGGAGGTGCAACACTCTCAGCCCGATACTCACGCAACAGGTCCGAAAGCTGTGCTTGCATGGACTGCAGTAGAGTCCACAACATCGTACGCCTGGCAGATGGTGCTGCGACTGGGTGCAGCGAGTGCAGGCGGGTGCAGCACAGGATGAACGGGTGCAGCCGGTTGGTGCACCACCGGTGCAGGCGGGTGCAGCACAGGCTGAACGGGTGCAGGCGGTTGGTGCACCACCGGTGCAGGAGGAGGAGGAGGTGCAACACTCTCAGCACGACACTCACGCATCCGGTCCGAAAGCTGTGCTGCATGGACTGTAGTAGAGTCCACAACATCGTACGCCTGGCAGGTGGTACTGCGATAAGGCGGAGCGAGCATAGGCGGGGGGGAGTGTAGGCGCACTCTCAGCCCGACAAACTGATGACTGAGGAGAGTCAGAGCTAACCCAATGACTGCATCCGGGTTGTTGAACTTTACTTCGTACGTCTGGCATAGGTCTGGACTTTACGTTTAAGAGGTCTAGAGACCTGAGACCAGCGTTACTCTGCCTTTATTTTCTCCTCTAAATCTCTTCTGCAGACGAGCAAAATAAGGGCTCAATCGTCTGCGGGTGGGAGTGACGGTCTCGGTAAGACACGCCCACAACCACCGAGGATACTTCTGTGCGCCGATCAAGGCCTGCCGAACCCTTATGCCCTTCGACATTGCTTCTCCCCTGGGCTTGGGAGCTTGCAAGAGGTCCCGGACTGGGAGGACGACTGGCGCGCACAAAAGTACCCTCACGCATAACACTGACATCAATCACTTATCACTTTGATTTCTGTTTGCACTTATTTCACTGAACTCGAAACTTTAAGTGGTTTGTACCTGAAACACGCAATTCTATCCTTCTCAAAAGTTAGTAATTGCGAAAACAGAATTACAATGTAACAGAAAAATCTAATGAAAGAAAATTCAGTGGCTGGAAAGAGACTAAACACTAGATCACTCTAGAAACGTTTAGTTTCTTCCCCTAAAGAGACTAGGGATAAGAGCAAAACGATAACGACGTTACTCGTACGCCTGGCAGGCTTGAGGGAAACGTTTATCCTCTTTCTCCCTCCGTCTCTATCTCTCTCTCTCTCTCTCTTGACTTAGAACCTGAGAGAAGAGCCCAATCATATATATCGTTAAAACATATTATTGTTAAAGGAAAAAACTGAAATATTTCCCAAAAAGAAAAGTTCCTTATTAGGATCAAAACCATTAAGTTAAGAAAGAATGAACAAAACGCTAGACACGGTTACTCTTACTGCAATGTGAAACCGTGAACATTCTTTCTCTATCGTAACGATAGAGTGCAAGTTGAAACGTTCTGAACGTCAACAACTGCCGAGACAAACAAAACGTTAGTTCAACTTTGAAAAAGTACGAGACTATCAAAGAAATTCTTTCAAAGACCTTAAAATAGTATAATATGTTAACAGGTAAAACCGAAATGACGGGCTCACGATAATTAACTTCGGTACCAAGAAAAGACCGCCTACTATTAGGAAGGTCGAATATAAACAAATATAAAAATTAATTTTAATAAGTTTATAATAAAAGGAAGTTAATCGAAGAGGCCTATAAGAGGCGGAGAGATATAAAATAAAACTATAACTTTTGTTAAGCAAAATTAAGAAAGAGAGTCTATACTCTCTTAGAAACCAACACTTCCGTCTAAGGGAAGGGTCGGCCATTGAAAGGTGAACGAGAGTTCATACTCTCTTCGTCACCAAAATTAATCAAATTAATTCCAAAAGCTAACTAAGCTAAAATAGAAGTTTCCAGTAAAGCGACAGCCGAAATCAAAGAGAAATACTTCACCAAAGTCGTGAAAATACTCCAAGAACATAAGCGTATCCCAGAACGTCTTGTCAGAAGCACGACAGAGGAATAATTGAGGAGGTGTCAACAAGAAGTACTTGAGTACCTGGCCACAGGTGGCGCTGGTAAGTACACCCCCTTCTAGTATTGTGATAGCTGGCGTATCCCTCCATAGAATTCTGTCGGGTAACGGAGTTGACAGCTACATGATTATCGGGTAAGTTTAATATTGAAAATTAAACAATTCAAAAGCTCTAAACACTCCTTTAAGCAAGTGATCCAAGTCCGAGAAGGTCCAACACACTTTTGAGCGTCTCATAGCAGATCTTCGAGGCGAGTCTACCAGACTTGAGAAGTCAGCCTGGGCAGAGGCAGGTATTCCCAAGCCTGGTGCTTCCCCTGTGGCATACCAAACGCTCGCTTTCGAAGTGAGCTTCGTTGGAGGGAACATGAAGGAAGTCTTGCCAAGAAGTTGCTTAGACTGCAGCCATTCCCCTAAGATCCTAAAAGCCCTCTTGGAGGATCTAGCTAGGACAAGCTTGGTATAGGAAGACTGAGCTTGTTGCACTCCCAGCGAAAACTCAGATGGTGGAGAGCGGGGTATAGCCGAGACAAAATGGTCTGGATAAACCTCCCTGAGAAGAGCCAAGACCTTGCGAAAATCAAGAGACTGTGGAGAGGGTCTGGATTCGTCCACGTCCGAAGAGGGATCAAGGTGTGCTTCCTCATCATCCGAAATCTCAACCCCAGAATGAGGCGACGGGATCGGAAACGAATGCTGAACCGCAGAGTCAGAACGAGCAGGAACAACAACAGAGGTGGAAGGAGGAGGTGCAGCAAGTTCCTGTTCCTGTGGTATAAGTGGAGCGTGAATAGATCGAGGCTGTGCAGAACAAGGTAAAGTTCCCGCAAGCAGAGATGTCTGAGGAGCAGGATCAGGGTGCACGGGTAGAGCTCGGTGCAGCAGCTGAGCAGACTGACTCACAACCGGTTCAACATCGTACGCCTGGCAGATGGAGCTGCGACTGGGTGCAGCGAGTGCAGGCGGGTGCAGCACAGGCTGAACCGGTGCAGGAGGTTGGTGCACCACCGGTGCAGGCGGGTGCAGCAAAGGCTGAACGGGTGCAGGAGGCTGGTGCACCACCGGTGCAGGCGGGTGCAGCACAGGCTGAACCGGTGCAGGAGGTAGGTGCACCACCGGTGCAGGCGGGTGCAGCACAGGCTGAACGGGTGCAGGAGGTTGGTGCACCACCGGTGCAGGCGGGTGCAGCACAGGCTGAACCGGTGCAGGAGATAGGTGTACCACAGGTGCAGGAGGTGCAGCACTCTCAGCACGACACTCACGCATCAGGTCCGAAAGCTGTGCTTGCATGGACTGAAGCATAGACCACTTGGGATCAGCAGAGACAGTAGCAGACTGAGGTAAAGCCATAACAGTGGTTGCACCACCGGTGCAGCTCTGTTGTACCTTACTCCTCTTGGGCGGAGTACAATCGCTAGAAGACTGAGGCGAGTCAGAGCTGAGCCAACGACTGCAACCTGGCTGAGCACTCGAGGGTTGGACTCTGCGTTTAAGCGGTCTAGAGACCTGAGACCAACGTTTCTTCCCCGAGGGAAGATCAGCGGACGAGCGGAAGACGGGCTCAATCGTCTGCAAGTGGGAGTGACGGTCTGTGGTAGACACGCCCGCAACCACTGAGGATGATTCTGTGCGCCTAACAAGGCCTGCCGAACCCTTATGTCCTTCGACATTGCTTCTCCCCTGGGCTTGGGAGCTTGCAAGAGGTCCCGGACTGGGAGAACGACTGGCTCGCACAGAAAAATCCCCACGCACCACACTGGCACTAACACTAGTACAAGGCACTGCACCGACACTAGCACTCGTCACAGCACTGGCACTAACTTCACCCACTGCACTCTTGGCCTTCAACTCTTTCACTTCGGCCATCAGAGACTTATGGTCACTTACCACTGACTCTACCTTATCGCCTAAAGCCTGAATAGCACGTAAAACCACTGACATATCAGGCGGAGGGCACACAGTAGGTTCGGGGGTAGCCACTACAGGGGTAGGATCAGGAAGAGGATCATGAGATGAGGAAAATAAAGAAGAGTGAGAAGAACTCCTCCTAGCTCTAATTCTCTCTAACTTAGAAGAATACTTTAAAAGTCGGACAAAATCCAATTCCGAAAGACCGGCGCATTCCTCACATCGATTTTCTAACTGACAGGGTCTGTCCCTACAGTCAGAACAAGCGGTGTGAGGATCTACCGAGACCTTCGGAATACGTCTATTGCAAGACCTACAACGTCTATGGGAGGGGGCTTGCGAAATGTCAGACATTTTGTTTTCAAGAGAAGTCAAAGGGAGATCCAAAAAACAAGCAAAAATTCGTTAACCGTTAAACTGAATTAAATAAAAGCTATCTAGCTAATATCAGAAGGTTTCCAGTAATGCGACAGCCGTAAATCAAAGAGAATACATCACCAAATAAGCGAGAATAAACTCGAAGACCATGAGCGTATCCCAGAACGTCTAGCCGGAGGCACGACAGAGGAATAATTGAGGAGGTGTCAACAAGAAGTACTTGAGTACCTGGCCACAGGTGGCGCTGTTAGTACACCCCCTTCTAGTATTGTGATAGCTGGCGTATCCCTCCTTAGATTTCTGTCGGGCAACGGAGTTGACAGCTACATGATTATCGGGTAAGTTTAATATTGAAAAAGCACAATTAAAAGAGAATACAATACAACTATTCTTTTAAATGATATAAGCATTAACAGAAAATTCTAGAAAAAAAAATTTACTTTAAAAGTAATTTGTTTTTTCTAACTAAACAAATCTTAAGAGTCCAGCTTCTTATTCTCCTTCAAGGTTAGAGCAGCCGGAGGAGAATGATTAAACTTGGCTTTCTTGCATCCACTAAACTTCTCAAATTGGGAGGACGACCACTCCCTATACACCTCACAAAGGGAACCCATAAAGCACCCATGTCCTCAGCACAAAGGAGAAAATAGGATAGGGATCAATGTTAATGCCATTCATAAAGGTACTGCACAGGTGCCCTTAACACCAAGGTAAGTATGCATGAACACTTGCTTTCACACTCCTTAAAGAGAAGATAAAGAATAAAAGTGCTAAAGAGTAAGTCAGTAACAGATAACCGTTCACAGCGGCGACTAAAATTAAAGAGTGAAATCTCAGCCACGACCACCGGCCCTCATACAGAATGAATTCAACTGACAGGTTGCCATACCATCAATAAATCTTCAGCTGGTCTTAACAGGCTGCACCAAAACTAACCCAATTCAATGAAGAGGGTTTGTATCTGCGTAGGAACACATAAATGTCTTTAGCAGAGCTGTTAAGTCCATTAAATTCGTTAACAAGGTAGTCAACGACAGGTGGTGAGTAGCCCGGCCCACCTGCCTATTACAGAATTTTCACTTTTGACCATCACCTTAGAACTAAGGGGGGTGGCTGAGGTAGTTAGTTTAACTTTAAGACTGGTTTGTATAGCTATGAAAAATACAAAATACTTTTTAAATTTATTTATTAATTGGTAGATCATAAGTCCCCCTAGGACTGAATGGATTGGTTCTTTTTCTCACCCAAAGGTGTCAGTCTACTGTACCTGGTCCCATATATGAGAAAAGTAGATGACTCCAGCGAAGCCATTTCTGTCCATTATAGGGATGAATAGGCTAATTTGGCCTGCCTGTATAAGAAGATTGGTATGTGGTCAATAGTGGAATCCCTTCCCTGAAGGGGAAAGCAGTCCGGAATAATATACCTTGAGTATGAAGATCAATGGGTTGATACATAATCCTCCAGCCACCCTATCGTCAAGGGAGGATAGGGAAGATACTTCTTTAAATTCTAAATAGACCTCGGAAGAGTAGCTTACCAGCTTCAAGTCATATCCAGTGAGTAAGGGTCCAACTGCTTCATCCCCAAGACAAGGGAAGGAAAGATGAAAGAGAAGAGTCAGTAATTCTGCCTTCCACCCAGATTTACATCTACGAATTACCATAGACAACATGCTTTCTGTCCCATGCAGGATCTGGGCTGGCTACACAACTACTTGAGCACCCACCACAGAGAAAAAAAAGTGTCAAGAGACTTGTGGGTATACTCGTGTAGGTAAAAAGCTGTGAAGGTTGTTTGGAGTTTCCAAACCCCAGCCTTAAACACCTGGCCGAATACAAGAATCCCCTTAAAGATTGGGATGGGGCTTATACCCCTGAATTCTTGAGCATTGGTCCTGGCTGGCGCCTTGACCTTCCCAGTTGTCGATGCATATGCTCTATGGATCGTCGCAAGAAACCATGTTCCCCGACACTTCTTTCTTGGTTCTGACAGTGCTAAGGAAGAGTCGCTGACACTCAGGCCTGAGATGTTGAGTCCTACTCCGATAGTACCACAGCACCCTCACGGGACACTTGAGCATTTCCTCTGAATTGATACCTAGAGAAGGGATGAAGGTCTCAAACCTCGGGTTGAGCACCGCAGGATTCAGGGTTTGACCACAAACTCTGGCACAAACTCAAAAGAGACACTTCTCCAACCCTCAGCATGGGTGACTAAAAGAGAAACTGTCCAACTTGCCTACTCTCTTTGCCTATGCTAGGCTTGGTAAAAATTTAATTCTTGGGGGTCAGATCTCTGTCTGACGCCCTTCTCAAAGGCTTAAACAGGGTATTCATAAGTGCCTTAAGAACCCGGGTTATGTCCCAATCCGAGGGCTGAGGTTTATACTCTTATCGAGTATAAACAACTCCCACGAGGAGGAGAGGTATGCTATAACCTTCAATTGATAGACCATGCCCAAGACCGAGCGGTAACCTTTGACAGCTGTAATCACGAAGAACTTGGCGATCTACACTAGAGATTCTCCAACCTGAGAAGCACCCCTTCTATGATCCAAATCAAAGATGGCCCACTTTTTATTTAACAGATACTGAGGATTTTTGCAGGTATCCCAACATCTAATATACAGTGCTTCGGGAAAAGTCTCTCAAGAGAGAGATGCTAGTCTCTAACAATGAAATTTCAGCGACTTCACAGATTGATGATACCTTTGAAGATGTGGCTAACTTAGAAGTGAGGACAACTTTGGTAGCTCTCTTGGGACCTTAACTTCACATACTAACTGACCAGGCTACCACTCAGTATGTCATCTGAAAGCCACTAGTGTCATCCTGAGGCCTGCCACAATCAACACTTGGCTGTTTAAAAAGCAGATTAGGCTGAATAGATGTAGCCAAAGGCATCCAGGTGATCTTATGGGTGTTGGAAAACGTCTGCAAACACTACGTATGGGTATGGAACAAGGAATGACAGACTAAGTTTAATTCATTTTGCATTACGAAAATGTAATGCACAAAAAAGGTTATCAAATTTATTTAATTCTAAAATATTCAAGGAGTTTCCTGTTTAGCCCCATGGCAAACAGCTTAATCCCCGGAGATCCACAAAGCCAGAAGCCTTTCCGTTACACAAGGATGCAAGAACTACTTCGACCCTACAACCTGGCCCTTTCAACTGGGCAAGTTTGCTAGTGCATACCTCTTGCCCAGACTGTACCTGGCTGACAACATTACCAAGTGAAATGCCACCAAGATGTGTATCTGGCTCGTCAGTATGGAAAATGGGGTGTGAACCCATGCCCCCTTTCTTGTGGACGTGGGCTACTACAGTTGTGCTGTCACTCATCAACACTACCAAGTGACTCCTGAAATAATCATGGAATGGTTGTAGGGCTACAAACACGGCTGGCATTTCTAGGACACTGATGAGTAGATGCTTCTCTTTTTCTGACCATCCTTAGGTCCAAGTACATCAACGTCCATGGATTACACCAGACAGTTTAGACACAGAAACTTCCTCCCTCCTGAGGGCAAGTCTCCTGTTAGAGGACAGGAGTTTGTATCCTTATAGGAGCGAATCACAAATTTAAAAGTAATTTTTATTTGTGATTCTTTTATTCATTACATATAGAAATGCTTGTAGCATCCGGTTTTTCCAACCAGGGTTGTAACTTGACGAGTAATAGTCATAATAATAAGAATCTCCCTTCTATAATGAAGATAAATATGTCTGGATATAAATGGCACCCGAAAAGGTACCCTCGGAATCCACAACATCCCACAAATTGCCAAACCAGCAAGTTGTAGTTAGGAAAGGGGGAGGGGTGGGAAAGGCTGAATATGTGTGTGCATGTGCTTATCTATCTAAATACGTACTTAGATGTCATTTTTGAGGGCTCGGGTACACTAATAATAACGAAGTAAGGATCAGTGGCAGTTATCTATTTCAGCATCAGTTGTTTTGTTTATTTATTTTACCGATTCTTACAATGTATTTGTGAATTTAGTGTTCAAAATATTCCATTCACTTGTTTCCCCCTTAAGAGTTAATATGCATCAGCAGACATGCCATGGGAATAATATATAGTGTAGTACAATACCGGCAAGCATTTTAAGCGAGTTTCCTTCATTCTTGCTTTGTCGAGATACACTATCAGGTATAATCACAGTTAATCATGGACTCTGCTTTTGCTCCAAATGTAAGCAGATTATGTTTGGATTTAATGGATCTTAACTCAGTACACACCTCGCCTGGGGACCCATGGTGATACTTCTATACTATACTTTACCCTAAATGACCGTTTCTTGATAACGATAAGATGAACGCTTATCTTAACTCTTTGGTGACCGATGGACATACCTGATATCGTCAAAATATTTTTTTTCTTATGCTCATTAAAAGTAAAATATTTAGTTTTAGCATAAAATATGCCTGTGCTAGTGTTAGCGCATTAACTAACCACAGCGCACGTGGTTCCAAATAACGATAGGAAACATGGCACATTTTGAGAATAATTTGTATTTTCCTAGCTATACAACTCCAAGTCCTTTAAGTAAGATAATACTGTATGTTTTCAGTGCGAGGTGAAACAGGCATTGAAATCAATAACGAGGTAGTTAAAGACAGGGTTTGAGTGAAGACAAGGAGCCTCCCCCCAACATCTTCCCCAAGCTCTTCACCTGAACTTTCAATTCAGGACAGAGGGCAGTTGAGGTGGGAAGTTAAATTCAAAGTACTCCGGATTATATAGCTAAGAAAATAAAAATTACTTCTAAAATTCATTATCTGTTCCAACACATATAAATCTTTCATCCTTTAAGCAAGGAGACTCGTTGATTGGTGGGTAGTAAGTACCCATAGAACTGAGCTGGTTAGTTTTTCTCCTTCACAGGAAATGTCAATTTACCTGATCCCATACGTGAGTGATGGGAGATGACTCGAGCAACCTCCTACCTCTCTATCAGAAGGATAAATAGGCTGATAGGGCCCGGTCTGACCAAGAAGATTGGTACATTTACTTCCTGAAAATACCAGTGAAGAGCCTTCATGGAGGGGGGGGGGGGGGTTTCCATGCCCTCGCTCCCCACCTGTCGTTAACGATTTTAATGGACATTCCAGCTAGTACTGAAAACACATTCCCATATTTAAAGGACAAAAGATTTGTATAGGCAAAGGAACAAAAACTTTTAAGTTACCGAGATCTCTGTTTATGCACCCACAAATCATTTTATTTTATGATAATTTTCTCACATAATCTACGCTAATATTCTCTGGGTAAAATTGGCAGAAATAAAAACCCTGCCGATACTGAATTTATTTAGACAGAAAATGTAAGAAACCTCTCATTCATATCTTTTTATTTTTTGGGCAAATATTTACGGACGTTTTAATTTTTTCCACTAAATTTATCAGAAATAGTAAAGTTTTAATGCAATTTTAGAAAAAATAAACACAAATGAATGCTATATCTGAAATATTAAGGTTGCTACTGAGATTGGAAAATCATATTTTTTTTTTCCTAACAGCTAAGATCCCAGTCCTGGATGAACCATGATGTACAACACATAAGGGTCATCAAAGAGTTAAATATGCTAAGACAAGGGATAAATTTAAGCGTAGGTTTCCAAGTAAGTCAGACGAATCTGCTCAAAGTTTTGGGTTAGTCAGCCTTGCATTCTTCTAATGACATTAGATTCTTGAGAATATTGCAGTAATTCAGATTTTCCTCTTGGTGGATAATCTTTCTGGTCAAATGGGTTCAGTTTTGGATTTATTTCATGGTTTATTTTAATTTTTGGAAGTTGTTTTAGATACCGGTAATGTTTCAGTGCCTACTTCTGGCAATAATGTTAGCATTGCTTTACCTTTACTGGTAAATATTAATCCTACATTGTCTAATTTTGAATCTCTCAAGGTTGATACCAGTGTATGAACTTCCTCTGCTGATGTTGCCTAGAATGTGGCATCATCTCAAATTACTAGAATTTCACTTCTCCCCTTGTATATTACTGGACAATGCAAACAGATACATTTCCTGTCCTTACTTACTGGTCTTTTGTACTGAGCCAAAGGGAAGGACTTCAAATGGTAATAGAAAATTCCGCCCTTATCCTGTATCACCACATCCGGGCCTGGCGGACCTACAAACATATCCAGATGGGTCCTGGGTTGGCTACCATATTGATATATCTGGGCTTGAGCTATGTCAACTTGATGGAAGTTCCTGAAAAGGCAGCTTTCTACTTGGGATATTTTTGCTAGAAGAAATGCTATCTCACCCAAAAATAGATTTTTCCCATGTCAAAATCCCTTCTCTGAACAGTAAACTGGCTCAAGTGCTATAGTTCCTGATGAGCTTCCTATATCTACCTAGAATGTTTCCTCTGTGAACATGCCCAAAGAGGCAAGCATATTCCCGCATCCTGTACCAGAAAAGTCAAATAAAGGTAAGGTATACAAAGGAAGGAAATTGTTCATACCTTTAGTTCCATTTCATGAATCAAACAAGTCTAATGCAACTCCCAGTGGTTCTCATCATAATAGTAATACCAAGTTGCAGGAGGTAGGTAGAGGAACTGGTACAGTAATGCTCTAGATACTGGTCTAGTGCAAGATGTACAGTATATAAATTACAATTACTGGAACTTAAAGGTATTGTGAGAAGAATCATCTCGCAAAGACTTTTTTGGGCTCGAGCCATGTCATCCTGGTGGAAGTTCCTCAGAGGCAGCTTCCTACTCAGAGATATTTCTACGAGTGATACCAGAGAATTTTACCCATAGAGGTATCACAGGGTTCTATCCCCTGGAGTGAATACCTTGAGATATCATATATGAAACAGGGATGTGTTTACATCAAGCCAAGGCTATCCTTCCCTGAATAGAGTTAACCTTGTCTCGAAGGATATGGGATAGGATTGGATACGTGGGCAAGAGAGCCGTTACAACTCCAATCCCAGTGTGCTGAAAACAAGTTCGCTGGTTTGCCATTCCTTCTAGCAGCGCCATCTTGATAATTTGCTTTGGGAGTTTTCTGCTTGTTTTCGAGTTTTTGGGGTCTTTTTTAAACCATGGATGCTTCTGCTTCTTCATCATCGATTAAGTTATTATTACTATTATTATTATTTCTATTACTTGCTAAGCTATGACCCTAGTTGGAAACGCAGGATGCTATAAGCCCAAGGGCTCCAAGAGGGAAAATAGCCAAGTGAGGAAAGGAAATAAGGAAAAACCACAAGAAGTTTAAGAACAATAATAACATTAAAATAAATCTTTCATACATAAACCATTTCTTTATGTGGTTGAGAATTTCGCGTCTCCCACCTGGTGTTTTCGCGCTATGTGTCCGTTTATGGTTTGCGGCTGTCACATGGCCGAAGCATGGCTCATGTCTCCAAATTGCTCAGAATTTTATATCAATTCTTATCTAGTCTTGTAAAAGTGTGTTAAATATATTCTTTTACAATGTACTATTGATACGTCATAATGGGGAGCAGCAGCCTTGAAGGTATCCTCTGGGAGCAGTGGATGGTGTTTTACAGTCATCTTTGGGAGATACTATTTCACTTATCTACATAGCCTTAGTGTCTGGCTAGGCAGCACTGGCTGTAGGGACTTGTTCCCTGTGTCTACACACTGTTGATCCCTTAGAACAAAAACATCCTTGTTCTAATATTGACAGGTAGACCTACCTTTAATGTTGCCTTACACATTTGCTGGGCTTCCTTTCTTAGTTTTTGGTATGCAGGCAGCCGGTTGTGAGGATTCGTTCTCTGTGCCTAGTTACTGTAGATCCCTTGGAACGACATTTGATTGTTCTAATACTAGAGTTAGGCCTCCCTGTCCTGGCGCTTAACCATTTTCTAAGTCTCCCTTACTTTCCCAACCCTGGCTAGCCTTGACCTGCTTGCTGTGGAACCTAGTTCCCTTCCAGTCCTGGTTTTCCCTGGCATCAGAGGAGTCCTCAGTTGCTATATAGATGGACAAGATAGGTCGTGGGTCATCTAGTCTGGTCCTGGTAAGAGAGTGATTGATCCATACCCTGAATTATATTCTCTATGCTGCCTTAGAGACCACCCTTGGATGGTCTAGATGTCCCTTTCCCCTTACTAGTTAGGCCACAAATTTTTCACTGTTCGTGGAACTACAATTGCTTTATCTAGTCTGCATTCTCTAGCATATAAGCATTCCTCAACTGCTATATAAGCTAGACTAGCTGACTGGATTCTTTGTGGCCTAACCCTGTCTAGGCAAGGAAACTAGAACCCCTTGGGAGTTCTCCTTTGTCGCCTTAGCAGTTGCCTGGTCCTTGACTGCAGCTCATCCTGGGCTATGTATCTCTTGCTATGGGGTCTTGACTCCTTTGGCTGGTCGGAAGTTCCGTGGCATAAGTACTTAGCATTTAGCTATATCTCCAGTCATGCCGGCTTGAGATCCTCTAGCCTTGGATGTGAGTAGATTAGAGGTACCCCTCTCATTGAATGAGAGCCTGCCGCCTTAGCTGCAGCCTTAGGCTAGTCATGTGCGTCTATTCCCTTCCTCCATATCCGAGGAACATTCTCCTCTAAAGTTGGTCAATTGGATACCTCCTAGTTGTCCAGATTTTCCTTGAATTTACGAATTCATGGTATCCTAGCCGTGTTATACAACTCATTATTTCAAAGGGCTAAGCCCCTTTCTTATTTTTCAATGTTAACCCTTTTACCCCCGGGGTATTTGGAAATTTCCAACCCTTAACCCCCAGGGGGTTATTTTTTTCCCAGCACATTTTGCAGTATATTTTTTTTAAATTGCTCTAACAGCCTTAATTTTGGTCATAGAGAGGTCAGGTTGGTCTCATTCTCTTGGAAAATGCCTGAATTTTCTTAAAAATAAAATATAAAAAAATATGAAAAACAAATTTTTATAGCATTTTTTTGCAAGGACGTACCGGTACGTCCATGGGGGTAAAGGGATGGCTTTTGTGAAACGTACCAGTACGTCCTTTGGGGGTAAAAGGGTTAACAGTTTTTTTTGGCAGATTCACTTATCTGGTGACTTCTATTACCCTGTACCTTTCCTTTTATCCAGGGTCTGTTTCCATATAGGATCGTCCACTTTTTTCCCTAGTTTACAATGCCACTGCTACGCTGTCTACATTCCTATGGGTAATGAATGGTCAGTTCATAGAGCCATGGTTGCAAGTAATTGCTGCCGCCTCAGGTGCAGTCGCTGCCGGCTTAGGCAGGATGGTATATGAATTTACCACCTTGGATTGTCTGATAGACTGACTTTGGGGGAAATGGTGTTTGTTGATGTGAAGTTTTCTCCTTATTCTACCACACTGTTAAGTTCTTATGAAATTCTGAGATGTTTGGCATGAGCCTCCGCTGTAGTGTAGCTGTAGCCATAGCTAGTGTAGGTAGAAATTTCTAATTTAGTTAAAAATTTTGAAAATTTTCTTTATAAAATTTTCCTGTATAACATAGGATAAGCGAAATTTTCCGATACACATTTTTTACTCACTGAAAATTTTCTATCTTTACAGGTTTCTGAAGACATGGAGTGTGCTACGGTAACCTGCACCAGGGGGGTCGAGTTGGCTTGTGACCACAAGACTTGCTGGAAACATGCTGATCGTCATGTTTCCAAAGGTTACTTTGCTATCTGGGAACTTGCTAACTTCAGCGTGTGCAAGGACTTGATTTACACGGGTTTCCACGCTACAAACATCTTCCAGGACAAGAAAGCTTAGGGTCAGAATACGATTAGACATTGGTTGAGAGGCTCCCAGAAGAGCTCTCAACAAGGTGCCCCTTACTTTCTTTCATTGGAACTTAAGGAACTCCTCTTCCCCAAATCCGATGTGACTGCTGTTTTCGGTCACCAGATACAGACTGTCCAACTCCTGCCGGTACAGCTTGGAGTTTATGGCATCCATGAGGGTGCGTTCATTGAAAATATCTATGCTGAACATAAAAGAGCTCAAGCGTCCTTAGAGGCAGAGATAGAGGCTTTTCAGCAGGCACTCAAGTCCAAGGCTCCACCAGTGTCGAGTCTTCTAGATTGCTTGGCAAAGAATCCTTGGTTTTATGCAGAGCATATGGCTCTGAGTAAGGGGTACCTCCACACTGGAGAAGGCATGGGACCTAAGCCTGTCTCCAGCTTAGATTTCTACCCCTCGATTGATAGTTATCCAAAATACCGGCAACCTCCGTGTCATTTGTGAGGCAAAGAGGTCTATCGAGTGTTGACCCCACAACATCCAAAGGTTGGTGCACACCTCGTGATGTAGGGTCCATTCTGCAGTAAGAACTTGTCTTCTTCTGCTGAGCAGATCGGTCCTGACGGTTTTCTCCCCTTCTAAAAGTGAGTAATCAGTGCTTGTTGAATGGCCACTAGTTCTTTGATATCTATGAGTCATTTTCTCTGAGACTCTATCCACAGATCCCTGTCGAGAATCGTATGAGTCAAACAGGGACGACATCGACATTTCTAGTTTAGACAGACCAGACACTTGAAGCACGCCGTGTGCTGATTGCTGCGAGGAATCGTCAACCGTAGCCGGGTGACCACCAGGGGACGGAGTGCCTTGAGCGCGATCTGAACCGATTATCATCCTCAGAAAAATTAAATTCTGTGAGGGTGATAGTTAAGATTTGGCCAGGTTACCATCAGGCCTAACTGTTGCGTTAAGTGCATTATCCTTTGAAGAGCTTCTAGACTCTTTACTTGTGATTCTCCTCTGAGTGGTCAGTCGTCCAGTTACAAAGAAAAACCTTACTCCTTTTATGTGAGGCCAGGGAGTCACGTTGGACATCACCCGGGTAAAAACGTACTTGTACAATGGACTGACGTCCAGAACAGGTTTTCATCCCCGGCCCCGAGCTTCCCAGAACTAGGAAAAGTATGTTGTAAAAACACCTCGGAGGGAGAGTCCTCTACAATTCTATGACTGATTTCGACCGCATAAGACTCGATTGTTCTTAAAGAACTGCTGTTTAGTTAACTGAGTGTACTGTTGTCAATTCTAAGGGTATTGACTACATGGGAGGCATAAACCGACTCACTTTATGATTCGGTTTGTCGTCTTGAGAATCTGCGAGTTTGACCTCCAGTCGCAATCCTCTGAGTTGCCCTTGAAGGGGCTCTCCCACGATAAAGCTGATGAGTGGGAAGAGCCTTCTTTTGTATTCTTGCTAAAAAGCTAGTTGAAAGGATCTATTCAGCAGTCCTAGAGAAAAAATCTTGAGCAGCCCGTTAATCTCTGAATAAGGGACAAAATTTGAAGATAAAAAGGAACAACACATAGTCCTCTTTTTAAGAACTCCTGCCATGAAAAAGCGGGGGAAAGTTAGATCGGGCCATCGCTATCGGGCTTATCCAGACAGGTAATCAGATGCATCTGAGCCTCGTTCTTAGGGTCTGTGGCTTCTGCGAGAGTTCCGAGAGTCCAGTCCGTAAGGCTGAAGACTTCTATTGACTAAAGTTTCCTTCAGCCGATGGTCCATTTCAGAATTGGACCACATAAACTTCGACTAGCTCATGGTTGAAGTGAGGAGTCAGCAGGTCTGGAGAAGTCTCCTTGGGAGGGGGCAGGAACTCCCAAACCAAGAACTTCCCCCAGATGAATACCACAAACTAGATCTGGAAGCCAGTCGAGTTTGAGGAAAAGAAAAAGGACGTCTTCCCTAGATTCTTTCTCTTGGACGTCCCTTGGCATTGAGAGATGAGAAAACTCTCTTAACATATCTAGCCAGGACCATATTCTTAAAGGAGGAGGATTTTTTTTTTTCTTTTTTCTTTAAACTCAGCTGTCTGTAATGAATCCAGAGATTCGTCTTCTAATTCGGCTAATAGAACATCGATTCCATGAATCGAATGAGTAGGCGAAAAAACCGTGTCATCCTGTCGGTTACTGTCTTCCAAAAAATTCATCTTGTCCGGAAGAAATCTCGTGAAGGATATCGTCCAGTTGCGAAGAAGCATCACGTTTATGTACTGTAAGCCTCGAGGGAGAGACAGGTTCCAATGCTTCCAACATAAGATCATCATACTGTAAGGAAGCAATAACATCTGTAAACCATGCGAGGGAAAATCTTGATCGTGTGCGTCCAGCATACGTTTAGCATGTTGTATGTAAACAGCGTGACGCGAGGGAGCGTTAGTTGTGCGTTCAGAAAATCGCGAAGGAGAGATAAAAAACTTGTCTATCCTGTTGCGAGGACAAGTCCCGACTATATGAGTCCAGATTGAGACTGTTATATGTTTCCGTGAGAGGTATCAGACAAATGCATGAGTCCTAGTATCGCGTTCAGTCAATCGAAAGGAAGAGACAACTGTTTGTCTATAGTGACGTGGGACAAAAACTGACTGCATGCGTCAAGCATATGTCCAGACTGCCGCATGCATCTACTTTGCCGTGAGTTTCCAGACTGCTGCATGCGTCCCGAATGTCGTGAGTCTGCCACGAGCCGTGAGGGAGCATCAATATCACGTCCGGTCAGTGGCGCAAAAGAGGCAACTGTTTGTCTACCATGGCGTGGGGACAAAAAACCTGACTGTCTTCGTCCAGCATATGTCCAGGCTGACGCATGCGTCTTGGTTGCCGTGAGATTTCAGACTGATCAGTTTGCCGTGAGCTGTCCGCGTGTAGCATGCGTCCACATGAGCAGTAGTCGCGTGTCCCGCAGAACGCGAAGGTGAGACAACTGCTTGACTATCTTGGTGAATGGATAAATTTTTACTGTCAGAGTCCTGCATACGACCAGACTGGCGTCTGCGTCTGCCGTGAGGGAGAGACCAGACTGCCGCATGCGTCCGCCCTAACGCTTGCCGCAACACGACCTGATCGCTGCGAGGGAGCGTGGCTGAGTATCGGAGAACTACGCTGTCCGATACTATCGGAAGACCGTTTTCTTGGTCTATTGCTGTCCTTCGATTCTTTTAGGTGTAATTTTTCTGCCCGAGAATCGTGAGCGTCAGAGATGAAATAGACCTCTTTAATTCAGACAAATCAGATACATAATGAGCGCCGTGTGCGCTAACTGAACGATGTAGCGATCGCTGAGAGGTATCGTCAACTGTCGATACTTCTAGAGCGCCTTGTGAGCGATCTGAATCGTGTATCGATTGTTGTGAGAGATCCCCCTCCCACCCCCGAGAGACCAGACTGGCGTCTGCGTTTGTCAACAGTATTAGCGTCTGACCAGGTGGTTACCAGGGGAAAGACCCTGTGACATTTCCCAATCTGGGGGAAGGGAAGGAGCGTGTACTGACGTAAACTGAGCACCTTCTTCATCCGACGGACTATGCGTCTTACCTAATTGTTTCGGTGCTGACACGTAGTTTTCGTCTGAAAGGAACACCTCCGGTGAACACCAGTCACTGCAGGAGGGTTTATTAGGAGACATACGTCTCTTGCGTGGTTTAAAATGTAGTGGTTGGCTCCAACCACGTTGCGGTTTTGCGTCCGACGAAGACGCATAATTTTAACCTCGTTTTACTGTTGAGAAGGAGCGATCTGTACATAGTTAACATGATCGCTCAAGGGGACATCCGTTCTCTAATCAAGGTCTGCCATATCCTTAGGCCTTTCGACATTCCTTCTCCCAGGGGTTGGGGAGCATGAAAGAGGTCCCCGGCTGGGATTATGACGGACACGAACGTACGCACCTTCCACTGAACTGATATTGAACACTAGCACTTTTAATTATTACACATTAGATCTTAATAGACCTTTCCGTTGCGAGAGATTATACTCTTTCGTCAAGGGCTAGAAAGAAAATACGATAGAATATATGATTAATATTAGTACTGTATTCTCAAAATTGAAATATAAAATAACGATACAAGAAATTGTGAAAACTAAAAACGATTGTCAAGAGTATTACGTATCATAGATTGACAGCATTGCGTCATTAGATGTGCCATTGAACACTAGCACTTTAAACTATTTCACATTAAATCATAATAGACCTGCCCATAGCGAGAGATTATCCTCTTTAGCCAAGGGCCAGAATGAAAATACAATAGGATATATGAATAATATTAGTATTCTCAAAAGCGAAATAATAAATAACGATACAAGTATTGTGAAACAAAAACAATCGTTTAATATCTGGCATCTCCCTTAGAAATACTACAAGCGTAAAATGACTATACGCTCGAGAAAAACTCTAAATCGAAAATTGACTAAGGGAAATATACTAATAGGATAAATATATACTTGAAAATATATTTCCTTACATTATAAACATACTTATGCTTAGTGAGCAAATATTTTAAAAATTTCTTGCAAGAAAAGAAAATAATTCACAATGCAAGTCATACTATTATACTCTTTTGTCATGCAGATTACGTCACAGGATTGTGACGTCATCACGATGGCGGAATGAATTCCTTCAAGGTACTGTAATCACATACCGGTCTGCTAAGAGTTACGTTACGAAATAATGACATCACAATGTTTAATGTAGAAAATGTCTTCCTTCCATTATAACTTTAAGAGTTGTTCATTAAGAAAGTAGGGGGAAAAAATCTTTGATCCCTCAATGTACGAACAAGGAACGAATACAAATACAAACTACCAGGGAAGTTACATATTTAAAAATTAATCTTTTTGCTTGCTATGGCTTCTGGTGCTAGAGTCAGCGAGATCGTGGCACTTTCAAGGGATGATGGCCACATCGAATTCTTGGAATTGGGAGAAGGAAATCTTTACCCAGATCCTGCAATCCTGGCTAAAAATGAACATTCCACAAAATGTTGGGGGCCTTGGAATCATTCAACTAAAGGAAGACCCTTCTCTGTGGCCCATAGAATGCCTTAGGGCCTACCTGTTAAAAGAGTAGGGCCTTTAGAGGTGGACAACTTTTTAAAGGGGAAACAACAGGATCTAATCTCTCTTTGAAAGAGCTAAGGTCCAAACTCACCCATTTTATTAGAAGGGGTGACCCTAAGAGTATGCCATTGGGTCATGACCCTAGGAAAGTTGCCTCCCCCTTAAACTTCTTCCAGTATATGTCCTTCAAAGGCTTACAGGTTTACACAGGATGGAAATCTTCAAGAGTGTTTTCCAAACATTACTTGCATCTATTGGAAGAGATTAAACATTTTGTGGTGGACGCTGGTAGTGTGATCAAACCAGCTTCTTAGTGTTGTGCATGGACTCTTATGGACTGTATAATTGGGACTTTTCTAAGGTGGTTAAAGGTGACCAGGAAGGTCGACTGTAGCATCCCTCTCTCGGGCTTACTGGGAGACGAGAGGTCAGGATCGCGCAGGTGAGAAAGGGGGGATCAGGAGGGGGGCCTATGGAGAAGGAATATCTCTGGTCGGCAGCTGACATAATAGAGTAATCTCCTATTTATTGGGATGTGGGAAGTATTCATGCCGGAACAAATATTTATATAGGAATGAGTCAAAGGTGATATTTTCCTCTTATTATATGAAATGTTATTATTGTTACTCTATTACATAATTCTGGGGTTGAAAACTTCTGTTTTCTACACACATTAAATGTACATATTGTTGCACCAATTATCGTTACATTTATGAATTTCTGAAAATAATGAAAGATTATAGTTCTTTTTGTATTTCCTATGTATGGACCTACTGTATCCAAATAAATAGGCAGTGTACCTACATTCTTAACCCTTCTTTTATACTTACTTTGGTATGATAGATCACTGAACAAAGATTTAATCACAGTAAGTGGGACTGTGAATACAATTATTTTGTTCTTACGCAAAAAAAACTCGCTTATGCTGTTCATAGCCTGGGGCTATCACCCCAACTGCTATGTGGAGGTGTAAACACACCTATTTATGACACTATTTATAAAGGAACCTTTGTCCTTATATATCTAGTGAGAGGTCTAAGATCTCAAATGGGTTTAAAACTCCAACTGACCACAACTGAGAATATTAATTCTCTGGTACAATTCCATCAAGAAAACATGGCTTGAGACCAAAAACAAAAGATTTTGACATAGGAAAAATCTATTTTTGGGTGAGAAAGCCATGTCGTCCTGATGGACCCACCCTTTAATTTTCATCCCCTCCCAATTGTCAGAGTGAGGCCTCGCATTATGCGAGGGCTGCTACTGGAATAGCAAACCAACGAACACATTTTCAGCACACGGGGATCAGAGTTGTAATAGCTCTCTTGTCCATGTATTCAATACTATCTCATATACTTCGAGACAAGGTTAACTCTATTCAGGGAAGGATAGCCGTGGCTTGCTTTAAACACGTCCCTTTTTCATACACGATATCTCTCGGGATATTCGCTCCACGGGATAGAACCCAGTGATACCTCTATAGGTAAAAATCTCTGGTATATCACTTGCAGAAATATCCCAGGTAAAAAGCTGCCTTTGAGGAACTTCCATCAGGACGACATGGCTATCTCACACAAAAATAGATTTTGCATATGTCAAAATCCCTTTGTTCCTTCTGGTCTAAGAACTGGATCTCGAGAACGATATGCATCCACGAGTGAAACTCGTGAACCAGGGCCAGACAATGATACCAGTTGGAAACAAGATAAGACTCGAGTGTTTTTACTTGAAGAAAATGCTATGCTATACCTACAAAGTACTGTATACAGTATTCAATTATACTGTAATTGGTTTCCAGTGAGTGGGGCTGAGACAGGGATGTGTGATGTCACCATAGATGTTTAACTTGTATGTTGATTGAGTGGTGAGAGAGGTGAATGCTCGAGTGCTTGGACGAGGATTGAAACTGGTAGACGAGAATGATCATGAATGGGAGGTAAATCAGTTGTTGCTTGCGGATAATACTGTACTGGTTGCAGGCGCGGAAGAGAAGTTTGGCCGATTAGAGACAGAATTTGGAAGGGTATGTGAGAGAAGGTAGTTGAGGGTTAATGTGGGTAAGAGTAAGGTTATGAGATGTACGAGAAGGGAAGGTGGTGCAAGGTTGAATCGAGTTACTTGAGGAGGTAGATCAGTTTAAGTATTTGGGGTCTGTTGTTGCAGCAAATGGTGGAGTGGAAGCAGATGTACGTCAAGAGTAACGGAAGGATGCAAAGTGTTGGGGGCAGTGAAGGGAGTGGTAAAAAATAGAGGGTTGGGCATGAATGTAAAGAGAGTTCTGTATGAGAAAGTGATTGTACCAACTGTGATGTATGGATCGGAGTTGTGGGGAATGAAAGTGACGGAGACAAAAATTGAATGTGTTTGAGATGAAGTGTCTAAGGAGTATGGCTGCTGTATCTCAAGTAGATAAGGTTAGGAATGAAGTAGTGAGGGTGAGAACGGGTGTAAGAAATGAGTTAGCAGCTAGAGTGGATATGAATGTGTTGAGGTGGTCTGGCCATGTTAAGAGAATGGAAAATGGCTGTCTGCTAAAGAATGTGATGAATGCAAGAGTTGATGGGAGAAGTACAAGAGGAAGGCCAAGGTTTGGGTGGATGGATGGAGTGAAGAAAGTTTTGGGTGTGTGAGAGAAGCAAGAGAGCGTGCTAGAAATAGGAATGAATGGTGAGTGATTGTCATGAGGCCCTTATTTTCAAACTCAAAACAGTTGGGAGAGGGTGAGTCTTTCATAGCATTATTATTGAATATTTAAGAAAATAGTATAGGAATGTGATATCCTGTGTTCCTCAAGGTAGAGTTCTTAGCCCATTACAATCCATACTACAGTATATACACGACATGTGGTTTGGCATTAAAAAAAACTTGTCGCATATGCAGATGACACAACACTGCATCAATTCCATCTCCTGAATGTAGATTTGGGTTTGGTGAATTCCTTAATAAAGATCTAGCTAAAAATTAATGCATAATGCAAATAATACTAACAAAACTCAAAGTATGATTGTAAGTAGGTCAAGGATATTGGCTCCTCAACATCCGGATCTCAGCATTTATAATGTTTTTAACTCTGTATCTTAAAATTTTAGGTGTGGTTCTCAACAGCAAATTTACATTTGTGAATCACATTAGGTCTGTATCTTTTTCAATTGGAAAAAAAAAAAATTGACTTATTGAGAGTTTTAAAGATTTTCAACGATCATTATATTCTGAAGAACTGTTTGAATTCTTTCATTTTACCTTGTTTCAAGTATTGTTCTCCTGTCTAGTCCTCTACTGCTCATTCTCATCTTAATTTGTTGGACAGGAACTTAGGGTCTATTAAATTTCTTATACCTGATCTATATATTAATCTATATTAATCTCTGGCACCGTTGTTTAATCAGCTCGTTATGTATGTTGCATAAGATTTTTCATAATTCTCATCATCTCCTCTATATTTAGATCTTCCCGGACAGTTCTATCCTCTTTGTAATACTAGGCATGCAGTTAATTCTGATAGTCAGGCCTTCTCCATCAGGAGGCTCAAAACTACACAGTATTCTAAGTTTTATTCCAGCTGTAACTAAATTTTGGAATGATCTTCCTAATTGGGTAGTTAAATCGGTAGTACTTCAAAAGTTCAAACTTGCAGCAAATGTTTTTGTGTTGAACTGGCTGACATAAGTCTCTTTATAGTTTACAGTATATATGAAATATGTTTGCATGTTACAGTTTTTAAAATATTTCATTTTACTTATTCATTATTTCTCGTATCCTTTATCTATTTCCTTTCCCCACTAGGCTATTTTTCCTTGTTTTAGCCATTGCTGCTTATAGCATCTTGCTTTTCCAACTAGGGTTGTAGCTTAACTAGTAACAACAACAACAATAATAATAATAATAATAACAATAATAATAATAATAATAATATGGACAGTTAGATGTCGTTCCATCTTATTGTTTGTAGGACCGAGCTGGGGGTCTCCATCTTGAACTTCATTTGCAGAACTACGTCATTCAGATGGGACAGGTCGATGACTGGTCTCCAACCTATTAACATCTGAACCAGAACAGGTTGTTGGAGAGTAAAGGAGACAAGTCATTAATATCCTTGACCACTTTCTTGTCTAACATCTATTTGACCTCCTCCCAAAGGAGTAGGTCTTTGACGAATACTCTCAAATGTAATCAGCAGCTAATTGGTACTTGAGTAAGAGGAGGGATACAGTTGGTGAACGGAAGGCGGTATCTGACGCGAAGAATCTCCACTGTCCATAGTTCTAATCCGTGGAATTGCTAACTCATCCACCCCCAAAGGTGGTGACATGGGGGATTGCCACCCTTAATGAGATCCTTTCCGTCCTCACCCTCCTTTACCTCGATGCCTTTGGCAAAAGGGCTGGTTCTGGTCATATGATTTCCCTTAGCCAACTTTGCCACTACTGCACCCACTTCATCCAAGGGAAAGAAATACACACACTGTGTCAGTGAGGCATTTCGTAAGGGCATTTCGTAAGGACATAGAACTTTTGGAGTCCATATGTCAGACGAACTTGTTGACCACTGTGTCACTACCTCAAGGGGAAGGATGAGCTTCCTCTGCTTCAAAAAGACTGGAGGAATTAACTTCAAGGACCAAACTGCTTGCAAAGAGTCTTGGTTACAGAAACTTTTTTTAAGATAGCCTAACACATCCATGGCAACTCAAGGTGGTCGTTTGAGGTTTAATCTTTCCTGAATAAGGAGTCAATGGAGGTCTGCCTTCCAGAGAAGGGGCTATCAGAGTGTCAAAGTTGATGACTTTCCTTCTGAGTCCTAAAACCCTCAGGACAGAAGACTCCTCTTCAGACTTGGGAGTGGTAAACTCCAAGAATCTCACTTCACCAGGACCAGGTGACATGGAAAGCCTCAACAGGCTCAGAAAACAAGCCTTGCCTTCTTTGGAGGAGATGTCTGATCGTGACTCTACAAAATCTCTTGTAGATGGCACCCGCTTCTTTTCCTTTTTTAAAGCAATGAAGCAAAGTCTTTTCTTCTCCCTGACTTTCTGGGTATGCTTATGCTTGGGGTGATGGCTCTTGGATCGATTTTGACCCTTTCCGTTGAACAATCTCTATAGGAGAGAGCCTATATTTACCTGTAAACTTCAGAAGCCTCCTCAGCCTAGGAAATATAGGATGTGAATTCCCTTTCTTCATGTTTAGAAGAGCAAGTAGCAACTCTTGATGGACGTTTAAGATTCTTAGGGCGTGACACTTTTTTAACCCTTGATAGAAATGACGAGCAAATCTAAGGAGTGCTTGGGTTGGCATGGAAAAGGGAGAAAGGGCACTGACCACTCACTCAATGGAGCCATTTTGTTTGGGGCTTTTCTCTCACAAGGAATTTCAGGCTTGTTCTCCAAATTCCTCCTCCTCGTATTATCATTATTATTACTAGCTAATATACAACCATAAAGTAGTTGGAAAAGCAGGATACTATAAGTCTGAAGGCACGAACAGGGAAAAATAACCCAGGGAGGAAAAGAAATACGGAATTAACTACAAGAAAAGTAATGAACAATTAAAATAAAATATCTTAAGAACAGTAACATATCTCCTACCACTCTATTCCTTCAGGAGGTGTCTGCTCTTGTGGGAGACATCATTCACAATAGAAGAGCACATGGCTGGCACTGCTATTTTTTGTGCTCCTGTGCACTTCTCACTCAAAAGTGGAGCCTCACATGCCTGAGGTTTCCGTTCCCTGTGATGCTACACTGCCACTGAAAGATTTGTTTGGTAATGGCTCTCCTTAACCTTGCATGGCTCTGGGAGATTCATAATAAGATCTCTCAGAAATAAAGCACGAAGAGAGATGGGACATTCTTTGCTGAGTTATAAGCCAAACCAGTACGCTCAACTGGGGTCTAGCCCGAAAAACTGCTACAGCACTCTCAGAGGAGTAGGCAGAGAACTCGGAGACAAAGTCTTTGTCATAGGAGTCAATGTTCTTGGTCCTCATGGCGCACCACCAGGATGCTTCTCATCCAAAACTCGGAGAGCTTAAGCCAGAGTAAGCTCAACGGCCAGGATATCCAAAACCGGGGTTCATCAGTAAGAGGAGGCCTCCCTGTTTCTCTAAGGGAAGCAGGAGAATCTACCACCTTAGGCGCTTACCCTTCAATTGAAAGGTAGCCGGTCTTCTTCAGTTTGTCTTCCGAAAAGTTAACCAAAAGGCCAGAGTGACAAGTTTTAGAAGTAGGAATTTTACAGACTTTCCCGACCTCAAGGTCGAACCCAAGGGACAATGATCATGTTTGGATCTCTTCTTCCTGTTAGTCCAAAAACTCGCAATCTCGCCGACTGAAAGGCAACCACTCACCGCACACATCACGAGACGAGTCTGAGGTGCAGCAGTGCTTTCTACACATCGAACACAAAGGATGCAGATCAACCTCAAAAATACTCAAAGGTGCCATAAGGTCAACCAGACAGACCTAATACTCAAAGGTGCCATAAGGTCAACCAGACAGACCTGGACAAATCTGCATTCTACTAAGTTCCTTCATACTCGTACTGAAATGAGAAAGAGAAAATTAGAAAAACTTCAGGTTGGTTTGAGAGCATCAAGAATAAATCTGTACAGCTCGACAGCCAGAATCAGAATGAAGGCTCTGACTGCTGTCAGAACCAGGCCACCTGTGGTTACTGGGTGGTGGCTGCCAAAATCTTGATAATTTTTTCATTGGCTATTTCCAGCTTTCACCAGAATCTTGCCCCCAACTAAAGGATGAAGATTTGTATTTGCAAAGAAACAAACAACAATTGTTTTCACTTTTTTCTTGTCATAAACTCAACCTTGAGGTATTAAAGAATATGAATACTGGAGAAGATTCAATAGAAATAATATGAAGTGTATACTACTGTATAAGGCATAAGAGAACAAAGCAAAATAAAAAAATAGAATTATGACAATACTGATAAGATAAGTTTCCAGTATTTATCAATACAAGTACTTGACAAATCTACAATATAACAAACATGCGTAAAGCAAAGTTGAAAAAATACTAAAAAATTAAGAGGACCTGGGGGGACCTTGGTTAATGTAGTGGCTTGAGGCCTTTATGAGCTCAGCTTCTCCACATAGTCATGTTCAGTAACTCAAAACAAGTGTCAACTTCTACACCAACTGACAATTGATGGTGAAACAGAGAACTCTTCACCATTAGGCCCACAAGATATTTTACTTTTTGGGGGATATTCCCCAAATAGAAAGGGTCAAATATTTTGTAAAGACACTTTGTTCTATTCATAAAAAATGAGATCTGGTTTTGACTCAAAGGAATGATATACCTGGTTTGCACCGAGGATTCAGCGAATACATTGGTACAAATTAATGTTGAAATAAAGAAAAAATTGAGAAAGAAATGAATATTCCTACTTGCACCAAACTATTTACAGTACAGTACTTTGAAATAATATCAACATTATGAAATCTTTTCATAACCTTTATTGTTTTCATATATCAGTTTAATAAGCAAACTACCCATATTTAAAGCATTAGATTGATAAGGAATGATTTATCACATATTTATCACACATAATAGTATTAAATGCTTGCTAAATTGATTCCAGGTTTGGTGCATAAGAACAAGCAGTTTTCATGACAGCACATAATAAAAATAAAATTTACTTGATAAATCTACATTACTACCAAAAATAAAAATAAAATCACCTTTAAGGGCTTCTTTTTTGAAGTGAAACCATCTATTTGCTCTTCTTTTCTTTCTAAAATCTGCTGCTCAAATTTCTTAAGCCACATCTGATCATCTTGTTTTATAATGTTGACAGGCTCCTCGCAGGTGCTGACAGTCTTGGTACTCTGCTGAGAATGACTGGAATTCTTCCAACCTTCCTCACCTGGAACACTATGTGGCGACTGATTATATGAGGACTCCGAGGATGCTGGGAAACTATACCTCTCATGCGTAAACAAAGTTTGACAGGATCCATAATCTTGACTGGTTCCTAAAGCATTTGTAACCTGTTGAATTCCTTGGCTCATTCCCTGTGTCCCTCTGTCATAAGAACAGAAGGACGGAGGTGGTCGAGTGAAGTCAGGCGTAGGATATCTATGACCATGAAATGAACTGGAAGGAGTGAATGACAACTGGCCTGATGCAGACTCACCAGTTCCCTTAGCCTGGAATGTACTGGGCAGTAAAGCTTGAGGAGGAGGAGGAGGGGGAGGAAGAGTAAGTGAAGAACCATGGCACTGAGAAGAGTTGTATGGAATGTTTCCTTGATGCAAACCACTAGGTGGTAGTGGTGGTGCTGGTAATGGCGTAGCCATTTGAGAAAGAAATTCCGTTCTGGGCCTAAAGCCTTGCGACTTGAGATGTTGCTGACCATCATCCATGCTGAAAAATTATAAGGTCCTGGGCACTTTACCCCTTAATGATGTGAAAAAAATCTTTAGCTTTATAGCAAGTGTTTCCAAAATTGTGTAAACCAGTTAAGCTAATCACAGTGTCACAATAAACCACTACTAACACCAAATAAAAGCATTTTCAAACAACAACACAGTAGTGGTATTTGGTTAGCATTAGGCTAATTAACTTGTGTGACCATATCATCTCAAATTCATATTACTAGTTAATTAAGTTATCAAATGTAAATACAATGTCCATATTGTAAGGCATCAAAAAATCACAACAGCAACTAGCTGTTTCAAAGCACTATGCCAAAATTATTCAATTAAAATCAAATTTCCTTTCACACAAGAACACTAGCACAAATTCACATCACATTTTAGAATATTAGAGCATACAAACACTATCTGTGAATGATTGCATATTCACAAAACCACAAAATTATAAATGTCCACTATATTGGTTTCCTTGTGACAAGCGAATGGGAAAGGTAGTTTCTAGGCTGTGATATGAGGAGTACTTTCTTCAATTACAGTTTTGGCTGCTTGGTAAATTTCATCTTCTTCTAGTTCAGTCTGCAAAATAAAACCAAACAGATTCATAATTTTGTATGGAAGGTAACTTTGACAGGGTCAAAACAAGTTGTCATTATTCAAAATCTGCAGTGCATGTATCTAAAACATAATACAGTATATAAACAATCAAACTGAAAAAAAACAATGGCTGGATTTGTCAAGAAGTTCATGCATACAGGATTTTTTACATGTTGGAATAGCATACAGACCACAATATTTTTAGCCATACTAAACTTGAAATTCTGCATTTATTGTAAAACAAACCCAAACTGACAAAAAAATGTCAATGAATGTTTTTCTTCGACAATTGTACTTGCAGCCTTGAACCAATTAAATTACCATCTAGTGTGCATAATTAACAACTCTCACCAAGGAGATGTATTAAAAAATTATGTAGAATATTCAAGGTACTAAATGCCTTAAGAATAAGGTAAAATCTTATATACTATATCTAATCACTTTAGCAGGCCTGACACAGGAATCAACCTAAACTTGGAGAGTAAGTGGAAGTTGCATTTCTTTTTAAATGGAAGATTGAAACCAAGATGACCAAAATTCAGTGTGTGCATTACAATGTTTATGGACACAGAACAGAAAAATGAAAAAAAATATGGCCACAAAGAAATAGATGTGATCCTAGTATTGTGTATTGAATTTAGAAGATTATGTCACAAAAGATAATCAGGATAGAATTACTCAGTGAATTGAAACATTTCATTAAATACCTGGAATGTATAAGAAGAGCAAATAGGGAAGAAGGTGAGAGGGGGGATCTTAGAAGAGGTAAAGCATTTCTGTTACCTTGGGGAACAATGGAACATCAGGCAGGTATTGGTAAAGAGGAAAGCAATAGCAGGACTTGTAATACTGTAATTGCAAGCACAGTATCCCCTTAATTTATATTGTGCAATTTCTGTGAATACTGCAGACATGGGCAGTGGCAAAGTAAATGATGATTTGTAAAAGGGGAACTAGAAGGTTGTGAATAATATTACCGAGATGTCCAGTGGATGGAAAATTGATTGACAGTCCAAACACTGAGTGGGTTAGACATGATGAGAAGAGATAAGGAATATTAACCAGAAGATTAATATGAAAACAGCAGGACAAGGAGCTGTATTCAGGCACACAAAAACAAAGTAGCATAGATGAAGACTTAGACTAGATGAAAATTTAGATAAAAAGTGCTCATAACAAATTAGTACATGGGATTAATTTCAAATTTTACCACACAGGGATAATCTGAGACAGGATTATTAACTCTGGCAATGAGGCCATTGGAACTTACTATGACTCATGGTATCCAATTTTGAAGTGACAGCTAACAAACTTTCATTAGACTACTGTAGTTCCAAGAAAAACAAAATTATCCGAGGAAATACTGACAAATACTGAAAATCTCCCATCAACTAGAACAGGGAACAGGCATCCTACATGGATTCTATTTACATTCACCCATATAATGCTTCCATCTATCAGTTTGTGAATATTTTTATTATTATTATTACAGGCTAAGCAATAACCCTAGTTGGAAAAGCAGGATGGTATAAGCCCAGGGGCTCCAACATGGAAAAATAGCCCAGTGAGGAAAGGAAAAAAGGAAATAAACAACAGGAGACCTAATAAACATTAAAAACAAAATATCTTAAGAACAGCAACATCATTAAATTATCTCTTTCATATATGAATTTTAAAATCTTAAAAATACAAGAGGAAAAAAAATAAGATGGAACAGTGTGCCCACGTGTACCCTCAAGCAAGAGAACTTTACCCCAAGACAGTGGAAGTGGAAGAGCAGGGTACAGAGGCTATGGCACTCCCCAAGACTAGAAAACAATTATTTGATTTTGGAGAGTCCTTCTCTTACAAGAGCAGCTATAAATCGTATAGAGGTTCTTGTGTGTCACGTCTTGCAGGTAGTGGGCGGTGGACGTAGTGTGGCGTTTTGACACGCCCACTTGCAATACCTGCGTCACAGAGTGGTTCTTTTGAAGGCCAGAGACATAACTACGCCCGACATCGTGGGCTCTGGGACGACGTGCTGGAGGAGGATCAGGTTTCAGGGCAAGGTCAATGACCCTGCAAATCCAAGCGGAGATTGTGTTCTTCGTGTTCCTCCCCTTGTTACTACCCGTTTTGATTAACAGTGAGGGCACTCTGAGCGGAGCTGCTGCTGTTTTCTTGAGATAGTGCCTCAAAAATCTTACTGGGCATAGTAACATAACAAATTTGGAAATAATTTGTATTTTCCCTAACATACAAACCTGAAGCTATTTATAATAGGGTATTACTTTCGGCGCAGCTGAAAGACGAGCCATGATAACTTTAGTGAGAGATAACTACCCCATCCGCTAGTTAGCGGGTGGGGGGTGAGGTAGACTGGCTACCCCGCACACTCACACCTCTCGGCTGAGTAACCACTTTGCTTTATGGCAGGACTTCTCGGGGGACAGGGTGGCGGGCCAATTAGTATAAATAGCTCCAGGTTTGTATGTTAGGAAAAATTCAAATTATTTCCAAATTTGTTATTTGTTCCGACACATATACAAACCTTCGCTATTTATAATAGGGTGACTTACTCTTAGGAGGGAGGAAGTCCACACCAACTGGCCTTGGTCATGACCCGGGGTCCTCTCTATTTCGATCTGTGATCGAAAGGAGGGACCCTACCCTCACTAAAATCAAGTGCCGATATGAGGAAATGCACTGATAGCGGACTGCAGAAGTTTGTGTGTGAGTGGAACTAACAGTGTGGCTTGTCTTTAACATAGGAACTCGAGTACAGAACCTAATGTTCTTCAAGACTTACCCAATACCCTCCCTCTAAAAGGAATTGGGGATGTAACAAAGTATTCTTCTATACTTAGGAGGCACAAGGGAAATGGGTCTTACCTGCAGTGAAGTGAGGTCAGCTATGCTGAGGCTTGCGGAGCTGTTTTCCCAAGAGGGGAAAGGTGAAAGGAAGAAAGGAGCCAGACATTCTTACTCATTCACCCAAGACTAATCCGGGTAGCCTCAGCCCTCTGCTACTTGTCCATCAAGGAGCCCGAGGCGTTTAGACCATTTGTTGTGCGACCACCACAGGACCAATGGAAAAGGTCTCCATGTTCTTGTGGGTTACGTCTTTGCAGGTAGTGGGCCGTGAAGGTCGATTGACGCTTCCACATGCCCAGTTAAAGTATCTGCACCACAGAGTAGTTTCTTGAACGCCAGGACGTAGCAACGCCAGTGACGTTACGAGCTCTGGGTCTTAGGATGGAGGAGAGTCTAGATTAAGAGTAACCTCAATTACCTTCCGATCCCAGAGGGGAAGGAAATCCTTGAGATCCTCCTCTTGACCTTCCCCGTGCTGGTCAACAGTGCCGACAAATGGGGGCGAGCTGGTATCGTTCTTTTAAGGTAACCCCACAGACTCCTCAATGGGTAAAACCCCAGTTGATGTGTTTCCGGTTACCGAACGAAGATTCTTATGGTACAGCACACTCGGATAATGAGTCTTGGAAATCCCCTCAGGACGCCGCTGAGGATTACTTCTCCCCGTCTCCTAGGGTAGGAGACATCAGACGTTGGATTGTACAACACACTAACTCTCTTGGTTAAAAGCCCAAGTGAGTAGAAAGAGCATCTTCCGTGTAAGGAAGCGATCTGCTGCTGGGCCTACGGTTCATAAAGAGGGGCCTTCAGAGACTGAAGGACCCGAACCGCGTTCCCAGGAGAAGGTTGAGATCCGACGGGGGACAAGTTATCTCACACTTGCATAAGTAAAGGTATCGATAGGAGAGAATCCCTTTCCACGACATCAGTCACAAAGGACCGAACACTTCGCCTGGAAGACTGACGCTGAAAAGTGTCTGAGGTGCCTGGACATCTTTTCCGTAACCTATTGGGAAAGGCCTCTCTGAGAGGGATGGTTTAGGATCGTCCCAAGCGAGAAGACGAAGCAAAGCTACGGCTTAGGAAAGTGTTCGCATGTGGCTGCTTGGAAGATCGTGTCGTGGAGGAAGGTCCCTCAGATCTCCGTCAGGAGCTGTAGAACGTCCGGGAACCATTCTGTGGGTTGCCATAGCAAAGCTATTGGAGCTCCGTCAGGGGCTGCAGAAGGCCTGGGAACCATTCTGCGGGATGCCATAGTGAAGCTATTGGAGTCATTGATAAGATCCTGCTTATCCTGACTTGGCTGAGGACTTTTTCACCAGTCCGAATGGAGGGAAAAACAAGGCACACCTCTAGGCCGCCCCACCGATTTTCGAATACATCTTGTTTGAGGTCCTGGGGAACGGTCGAGTGGGAGCCTGAAGATCAGGGCCACTGCGAGCATAACCACAGTCGGGGACCCCACAAAGTTAAGACTTTGTTGGATACAAGATGATTCCAAGACACTAGGAGCCCACTATCTTGGTGTTTTTGCAAGCACATTCCTATACCAGGAATGACGCAAGCAAATGGGGGCAACTAGTTGTCCTCTGTCCATCTAAGACTTCGTACTGCTAGATGGTTCTTTACGAGAGGTGAATGCTAGAACCTTTCTGAATCGGACCAACCGACGAGGATGGAATGGTATGGCATATGCCCCCCCCCCCCCCCCCTCTCTCTTTAGATGCATTATAGAGAGCATCAGGTTCAGAGGGAAGACGAGAAGACAGGCTCCTTTCCGGAAGCTCTCGTCTGTCACCCATCATCCGCGGATTGTCCAGCGGAGAGGGGGGGGAGTGCATAGCAATAAACACACCTCGAGATGACGTCGAGACGTGTAACCAAATGCACGTTCTTGCAAAGAAGGGGAACAGCCTGTTCTCCCTCCAACTGCCACTAATCCCGTGTGGTTGGCCGAATAAGACCGATACCAAACGGTAAACCAGTTAATCAGTACAGCTTATGATATAATAGCGAATCTCCATAGAGATCGCTTTCCGGACAAGAGACTGTACGGTAATCACCGAACGCATCCAACCAAACCCAAGAGGGGATTGAGACATATCTTCAATCTATTGTTGGGTGGGTAAAGAGCATAAGTGTACTACTGAGTAGTAACACCGAACTGTGCGCATGACAAGTATACATGCGTATTTGGACTTAAAAGTCGTGTCTGGAACTCAGTTGGAGAACGTTGGCAACATTCGTAACGGAGGTTTCTCCTTCTTAGGACAGAAATGTTTGTACTTTGTCTCCGATCGGTAAACTAGCATTTACATTAAACGTTCCCTATTAGGGAACGGAAATGCTTCTCAGAAGTTTCCAGCCAAAGCCTTTGTAGGAGACTAAGACTTCCGATCAGGAGAAAGGACAAAATGCCTATAAGGAGACAGAATGTAAATGCTGTATGTCTGGCTACAGAAAAGTAGCCAAGTAATGTACTGAATAACCAGGTTTCAGTAAGGGATATAAATATACAAGTTAATAGAACGGAGTTCTAATTGGAAGATGTATATGGCCCTTATTGGCAAAGATCGCTTGCACGCATATATGTACTTGTCCATTTGCGCTAGGGTATGCGTATTTTCTGCCTCCAGGAAACGTCTGCAACGAATCCGGTTGTGGGAATAATGTATGTGCGACGAATCGCAACATTATTGCCGAAAGAAATTTGATCGTTGACTAACTGTAATATTTTCTTGAATGAGAGCGAACATGTTCTCAAACAAAAATATACAGTTATAGAGGCGATCATATCCCCTTTGGTTTACCCCTCCTCTTTATATGAGGGGCTAGCCAGTGTTCATTACACAGAAACGGATGTCTGTTTACCCGTGGGCGGGGTTTGAAACGTTCGTAACGTAATGAAAATATGCCCATGCTGTTGCTATCGTTCTTTTAACGTCAGCTAACAATGTTCCTTCGGGACTAATTGTTCAAAACAATAACCCCGTAAGGAAAGAATAGAAAGTCTCGGAAGACTATCGTGTAAAAAGGCAAGTCGTTATACCCAGGGTACAATGACGGGGGAGGCTGCCTCCATTAAACGGTAGAACCGAGTTTAAGACCATAACCTCGCGGTTTTGTCTTGGCTAGAGTGCATGCTCCGGGAAGGCTTACGGCCTTCATGAAGTTTAACACCCATTGAAGTTTTGTAAAAACTTCTCAGAAACGAGTCTCCCGAAAAAGGGTGAAGTCTCGTATGTGGGGGTTTGCTTCAAGAAGGCCAGACATAATTGCCATCGACCGCTTACCTAAAGAGGTTGCCATCGAACGCTTTCTCGATAGTGAGAAAACTACCGTCTAATTCAGGCAAGGCCTGCCAGGTGAAATGAACTGCAATGTAAAGCATTTTCATTCCCCGCTCATTTCCATCTGCTATCCCAACCACTCGAAGTGGGAAGGTGGAGGAAAGATGACGGTGATTCGTTCGAAAACGAAAGGATCGGTGCTGGCGAAACCAGGCTAGCTGATATAGTAATCAGTTGGGAGTGTAGAGTGACATATCAAGTCACACCTTTGGAAGACCCCTCCCGTCGAGGGGGGGGGTCAACCATAGTTTTCAGAAAACTCTGAATCGTGGAAACACGAGAGATTCAGATGAGAACCTAGGGGTTCAGAATCTATTTGTGAATTCCTTTCTCACGATTTTAAGGGATGTTGTGCTGAGAACCCGCAGGAACACTGTCGCTGATTCCTGATGGAATTCCAGGAATCGTGTTACGTGACCAGGACCCAAAGGAACTGTGTCATAGTTACCTGTAGGGATTCGTAAACCCTTAGGCAGCAGGCATCCTTCTGTCATCAGAGTAAAACTCTTGATGACGATGGGCGCGCGCGAACAATTCACGGGACGAGAGTTCGAAAACTCTGTCATGAGAGTAAACCTCTTGTGCACTTGTGAATACTTCGCGCAACGACAGTCCGAAAACTCTGTCATATAAGTATGGCTATGGTCACGAGGACCCAAAGGTTCAGCGTGAACTGCCGTTGTGAGACCCGAAGGGTCATAAGAGTTCTTCGTGCACTTCAACCGATTGCGTGCGCGTCAAGTTGGTCGTGCGTGCGAGCCAATATGGTCGTGCGCGCGTGCTAATACGGTCGTAGCGCTCCAATCCATATGTGTGCGTGTGCCAATATGGTCGTGCACTCCTATCCGATCGTGTGCGCAAAAATGGTCGTGCATGCGCGCCAATTTGGTCGTGCGCACTTTGCGCCAAACTGTTGGTAGGCGGAAGGGAGCTCATGCGCGCACCTTTTTTCGCGCTCGTGGAGCGCATGAGGTTGTTCGCGCATCTGGCGTACATAAGGTTGCTTGCGCGCTGTGTGTCACAGGAAGTTAGGCGCATGGCGAGCAACAGGATGTTCGCGCATATGGCGCGCCAAAGGATGAGCCAGCGGGCCATGATCGCCATTTTGCTTGCACGCCCCAAGACGGTCGTGCGTGCCAAGTCGGTCGTGCACGCCAATTTTGGCCGTGCGTGCGAGAGCTCTCAGGTTGGTGAGAGAACTCACTGCTACGCTCACCCGCAGGTTCACGATAGCTTAAGTGTTGTGTGAGCGCGAACGATCAACACAACGAGAGTTTGGAAACTCTGTCATAAAAAGAATGACTCAGGTCACGAGAACCTGAAAGATCAGCGTTAACTGTGATGCACGAACCCGAAGGGTGAGCGCAACGAAAAACCACAGTTTCCCTGTCACTAAACACTGAAGTGTCGGAGTGACTAAAGTTGCGAGAGCCCAAGGGTTCTGCGTAACTAATGTTACAAGACCCTGAAGGGTCAGCGTAACGAGAAACCGAAGTTTCCTTGTCACAAAACACCAAAGTGTCAGTGACTAAAGTTACGAGAGCCCTAGAGTTCAACGTAACTGATGTTACGAGACCCCGAAGGGTTAGCGTAACGAGAAACCGCAGTTTCCCTGTCACACCACACCGGAGTATTAGAGTGTCTAAAATTACGAGAGCCCAAGGGCTCAGCGCAGCGAAAAACCGAAGTTTCCCTGTCACAAAACACCGAAGTGTCAGAGTGACTAAGGTTACGAGAGCCCGACGGTTCTGCATAACTAATGTTACGAGACCCAAAACGATCAGCGTAACGAGGAATCGAGGTTCCTCTGTCACGAGACCCCGAAAGGTCGGCGTGATTGATGGCACACGTTACCATCGTTACAAGAGCACGAAAGTTCAGCGTAACTGAAACCCGAAGGTTTTCGAGCGGAGTCCCAAAGGACTCCTACTGTCATGTGAACCACCAGGATCAACATGACGAGAGCCCGAAGGCTCAAACGATCACGCCAGCCCAAAGGGTGATCGAACGAGACCCCCAAAGGATCAAAGAGAACCAGCAGGTTCAAGATAACACCTCCGCATAAGAGGTTTGTTCTCCCGAAAGAGAAAGTCGCTTAAGAGAAGGCTCTCGCTCCGCCCCTGAACGAGAACCATAAGCGTAGGGATAACCTGCTTCGGAGAAAGCTCTGCCACCACCCCTGGTGGATCAGCAAGCTCCAACAAGTTATTTCTGAAGGAGATCACCTAAGACAAGCTTTCTCCCAGCTCTAGGGAAATAAAACGTAGGCGTAAAATATCTCTCTCGCGAACGAGGGAGAAGTCCTCCCGAAGAAGGATATCGCCAAAGACAAGCTTTCTCCCAGCTCTATGGGAAAAAAGCGAAGGCTTAATAATCTCTCTCGAAGTC
>NC_090735.1:143617776-143700276 GCF_036898095.1 Palaemon carinicauda | reverse complement strand
GTATATATATATATATATATATATATATATATATATATATATATATATATATATACATTAGTTGCTAAGCTACAACCCTAGTTGGAAAAGCAGGATGCTATAAGCCCAGGGTTTCCAACAGAAAAAATAGCTCAGTGAGGAAATGCATCAGTGTAGACAAGGAATTATACACCGATATCAAACATTTAATGCTGAAACAGACAAATTATACGTAGTATGCATGTCGAATACCACTAAAAAACATAGCTATTATTGAAAACCTCTTTCTTATTGCTTCTTGTTGTTTCTTATTGTCTCTTAGTACCCCTGTTTGTCCCCGCAACCAGGAATCATATAAATACAGCATCCGCCGGACAGATCACACCTGACTCTCTCTCTCTCTCTCTCTCTCTCTCTCTCTCTCTCTCTCTCTCTCTCTCTCTCTCTCTCTCTCTCTCTCTCTCTCTCTCTCTCTCTCTCTCTCTCTCTTTTTTATCAAGTTCACTCAGTAGTATGTCATACGTATTGCTAGACACAGCAAAACCATCACATCACTTTACTTCACTACATTAAGCACCCCCATCCGAACACATTGTTATCATCAAGTTTATCTAGAATACATCAAAAGAAGAAATGAGGTCTGTTCAAACAACAACATCAAATTCCTACTCATCAACTGCAAGGGTAAGGGGGTACACTCTCATTGATACTTGAAAACTACCTCTTCCGGAACCGCTTGTATGTGTGCCTGATGATGTTCAGACACTGCTGCACTAATAATGTTTTGTATTACTTTTGTGTTAGATTTAACCATTTTTACTCAAATACACAGGCTCTAATTTGTGTTTCCGTGGTTGTAATCATTTCAAATACACACGATCGCCCACATATACCTTTACCGGTACGGTTTTGAAGCGTCCATCATAATCAGAGCTGTGTTTTTCATTAGCTCTTTTCAAAAACCTTCAGTAGTACTTATAAATTAAGAGATTTAGTAAATAAACTCAGTTTTGCTCAGCTAAATGATTTGACAACTGTTGCGAATTTATCAGGACCATAAACGGTAACACAGGATCCTGTCCATACACTACGAAAGGAAGACGTGTCCCTGAGCGAGCCATTATATGCAATGTTCAAAGCTAGGTCAGCCGTAGAAAGCATGGTGTGCCAATGATGGGGGTCATCGGCAGCTAAGTTGCGTAAAATTTTCACCACTTACCTATTATGAGATTCCACTAGGTATTAGCTGAAGGCCTACAGTATATGCGGTCACTGAAAAGTTGAATTTTCATCAAGTCTGTGACCGATTTCACCATCTTATTCATAAACTAGAGACCTTTATCATTTATCAAAATTTTTGGGCAACTGAACCTAGTAATGAAAGAGCATAGCACCTGGACTAATGAATTTGCTGATTTATCCAACATTGCGTAACTATGATTATAACGAGTAAATGCATCCACAAATACACATATATACTCATGTTGTGTTATAACATTAGGAAATGGTCATACCACAACCATATGTACCCTATAAAATTTGATAGGAAGTACAGGCCACTTTCTGGCTTCTTCTAGGAGAAGGTTACTTTATAATCAAACCATTGTTCTCTAGTTTTGGGTAGTGCCATATCCACTGTACCATGGTCTTCCACTTTCTTGGATTAGAGTTCCCTTGCTTGGAGGTACACTTGGGTACCCTGTTCTATCTTATTTCGCTTCCTCCGGTTTCTTTAAAGTTTTCATATTTTATATGTGAAGAGTCTAATTTAATGTTGTTACTGTTCTTAGAAATATTTCATTTTGATTCTTTATATTCAGCCTGTAATCTATTTATTTCCTTGTTTCCTTTCCTCACTGCGCTATTTTCCCTGTTGAAGCTCTTGGGCTCAGATCAGAAGTGTAGTTCCGGACCCAACCATCTAAGAAATATATCATTGAGAGAGACACAATCAAACCCTGCTGAAAGAAAGGCTTGAAGAGTAAATTTAAGAATTGAATTCAATATTCATATATTTATTCATGCATTTACAAGGTGCATACACATATTACATATGTTTGGAATCATTCAATGAATAATAATAATAAAAAAAAAAAACTGTTTCTTGATAAACGAAAAAAATTTAGATTTTCCTTATTCGCTTACAATACTAAAGAAACCCATTGTACTTTAACTGTATAATTAAAAACGTCATTTTTCCTTACAGAATGGATAACCAGCGGTTTCCTGTGGTGAATGAGAACGTAGATTTTGGCGTCCCATTTCTGCCATTCCCTGAAGAGGAGGCAGAGGTAGGGGAAGCATGGTTAGTTAGGATAATATGGATTATAATATATTCTATAGTGACTGCTGCCATTTGGTTATTTGCTTACGCTCTGTATCTTCGTTACGCCAATCGATCTTCTGTTGGGTACTGCAATTCGAAGGAGACAGTAAATGGAAAAACTATCCTGATCACTTCTAAGGCTACAGGTGAGTAAGCTTTGAGGTTAATTATTTTAAGGAAATAAACGAGAAAATTACCAAAATTATAAAGTCCTTACCATCATGAATGAAATTATTTCAAGTTACTGTGACAATTGGTATAGCAGACTTCTATGGTGTTGCAATTAACCTTAAAAAGTAACTAGTATGCCTATCTATTCAGCATCTGAAAGTGCACCTTTAAGAATTGTGCACTGTATTCTCTTCTTCACTCACACCATTATCTCACCCCAGGGTCTCAATACTGTCAAGTAATTTCATTCTTTTTTGTGTATGTTTAGCTCCAAAAGTGATAAAATCTACTGAAATAATTTTCAAGTATACTCTGTTTCCTCCATTTGATTTTCATAAAATAAATATGAATTTAGACTTCCATGAAAGTGATTTACTATCGTTTAATTTCAGCACTTTAATGCTAAGGAGCATCACCTAAGAACGTGACAAATATTGTACGCTTAAATTTCAACATTTGGAGAGCGTCAAATAAAATTGGACACCCATTTCAGGCATCGGTCTAGAGGCTGCCCGGGATTTGGCCCGGCGTGGTGCCAGGGTCATTCTAGCATGTGGTGAAATAAAGGAGGCGCAGAAGATGGCAGGTTAGATCACATGACCTATTTGTACGAATAACATTAGGAAATATGATCTTCATTAGAACAAAGTCTTGGCAGGAGATTTTCATATGCTGGACGATTTATAAAATATTTTGTCTTGCTTGAAATTAATATTCGTACTTTGTGTCCCTTTGGTAAATTCAGATCGATATTGTCAGTAGCTTGCTTCGAACACAAGTTTAATTTATGCTTTATTTTTTCTATTTTTTAGCTTTTCTACAACATAATGGTGAAATGAATGGACTTTTACACAACCTTTATGGAATATATTCTACAAAAATCTTTCTTACATTCTGAATTTACATAACTCCATAATAAATTTTTGAGATATACAACAGTATAAAAGAGTCAATGATACATTTAGCTAGCTATACTTAATTATAGAAATATTTTAGATTCATTATTCTATATTTTCCTGTATTCTTTTCACAGCATCTATAAATAGTTTAGAGACTGATGGCGTAATCTTGGTAAGAAAACTGAATACTGCATCTTTAAGGGAGGTTAGGAACTTTGCAGCTGATTTTCTGAAAACTGAAAGAAGGTAAAAAATCATTTGATAATGTTTATTCACGAGATCAGAGTAATGCCTGAAATATATAAGAATATCTAGTTACTATAACATATCTGTTTATATTTAGTCATTTAATGTTACCATCATGCATATGAGCTCTGAATTTAGTTGTAGAAATCTAATTGTAATAAACTTACATAAAATACAGATAGAAAGATGGACAAGTAAAAATAGTAGAAAATTACTATTAATTACACAAGAAATATGCAATATATAAAGGGGACCAATGATAAGGAATTGAGTTAGACAGTAGCTTAATGATGAAGACTTTAAAAGTTTAGCGAATGAAGAAAGGGAATTCTGGTACAAAACATACTCATTTGTTTTTCTAGGCTGGACGTTTTGATACTAGCAGCTAGTCTCGGTGGATCGGATACAAAGATCATGACGGACGAAGGCTTGGAACTTACAATGGCTACTAATCATTTTGGTCATTTCGTACTGGTAAATCTATTAATTGGTAAGTGTGATACCTCTTGGTAGGAAAGTTTTGGCATAGGTAAAATTCATGATACGAAACGAGATGCAAAGATTTTTTGCCTCATATTACAAAAAAAAAAAAAAAAAAAAATCATAATACAAAACAAGATTCACCCAACGACCGAGAATAATTTTAAAATTCCCGCACCACCAAACTGTAAACTAGCCACCATCCTCCTTTTCTTCCATTGGCTCTCTGCTTATCTTGATGCTAGTTACCACCGTAAGATCCTGCTCTCCTATTTTATATCAATAAGTAAATTTTTACGTAGAAAACACAATGAACAGCACTATATTGTGTTTTTGCATGGCATGTACGTACGCTCTATGCTATTACACATCAAAACTTTAGCATACTGTATATTTTTCTTTCATTTCGGTAAATAAATAAGTTTAAAAAACTATTTACTGAACAATTAAAGTTTATTCATTCTACAAAGTTCACGTACATATTAACACTAATGAATCTTGCCTGTATTACAAAAAAAATAGCTTAAACATAAGAGTGTGTAAAAAGTGTAGATTATATATTGATGTAGACCTATCACTAACGAATAATAATTGGACAATTAAGTAGTTACTCTTAAAAATATTTGTGAGTTAAAGAAAACGAATTATTTACGTTTCATAGAAAACGTACTTCCATATATTATGGGTAACAGTTATAATATTACAGTATATACGGTACTGTATATTTTGTATATGTACAGTATTGTACTGTGTGCATTGTATTATTTTCCATTTATTATTGCATAATATTCTAAAAAAATAACTCATTTACAGGTTTTAATTATTAGGTTAATTATTAAATAATCCAAATGGCTGTACTTCATTGTGGTTAGTAGGCCTACAGTTTAGCCTTAATATGAAATTTAATGTGGTATTTTTTATGGTTTGGAACGAATTTGGCAATTTACATGTAAAACGTGATTCATGCAAAAAAAGCAAGTGTAAATTTTTACATTAAAACGATAGTTTTTTTGGCTTAAGAAATTGAACATGGTGTGATTATAGGTGTTTTAACGTTTCTGGTGCTTTAGAGTGTCAGAAAAAAAACTTTTTTTTTTCTTTTTTTTTTTTTACTCCAGATTCAAAATACCCCAAAAGAGCACCAAATTCCCACACAAAAAAAAAATGTATTCTCGAGAGACACGTGCCCTAATCTGTGGAGAAATATTTATTTTTGTTTAATTGTTGAGTGGGAACTTGTTGATCCGGGAAAGTCTCCCTACATCATTTAGGCAAAGATCAGTCGAGGAGGAAAATGAGCACTATCAATGAAGGTACAAACACCTTGTTAATGACTTTGATGATGTAGTTCCCATATCTTCCCCCAAAATGCAAAAATAAACTGTGCTCTGTCCAGAGGCTTGAAAACTCCACACGTGAAATAAAAGTAATTTGATGGCCTTCCTTAGCTTTATCAGGTCTAAAGCTATCTTACTCTTAGGCTCTGTTTCGGTTCTGTTTCGGCTCTGTACCAGGGACCCCAGTGAGATGCTGGACAAGAATTTTACATTACAAAATTATTGAGACAATGGCAATGGTGGGAGCACTGATGTATTGTATAAATATTCTTGAAGGACCTAATGGGGGACTAACACCTCCCTGTGAACTGTCATCCATACAAGTTAAAGATAAGAATCTTTACTTTCGAAGCATGAAATAGATATTAAGTCACTAGCTAGTACACTATTACTCTTGAGATATTTAGACTTAACCCTTTCGATATATCTGATATACTGTCCCGAGATTAAATATTCAGGATAGACATAATCAATCAAAAAAGGGAGTAGTAATACGAAAGGGTGTAATTAACTTAATCTAGTCATTTTATTACACAAAATTTACATTGAAAAAAGGGACATCTTAATAGCAGCAAAAGAGGTTAAACAAGCACAAAACAAAATAAAAGAAATCAAAAGGCAACCAAAATATGTGTGACTCGAAGTCTCTTGCAATGATAAATGATTGTAGTGGGGTTGGTCATAGTCTTTTTACCTGAGACTGTACTAGTTTGTAAACCAAATGTCACACACAAAATTTGTACACAAAACCCCACGTACTCAAGCCGAAATATGTAAAAGCTAGTTAAACCTTAATCAAGTAAAAATGAATCTAAGCTAATCTAAAATAAGGGAATAATAAGTGGCCACGTGATTTACCATCATTCCTTACTTGTAAGACAGCCCTTGTCCTTAAATGGCTGTTTCAGCTTGTTTGCTTGTAAATTGCCATTGAATGGATAGTTTAAACCCTTCGTCCTCTGGCCCATCCCTTTATTTTCTTCGTTTCTTAGCAGATCGGGTATAGCTGGCACAATTCCCAGCATCATTTTTTCCCCTTTCTCCAGCCGAAAAGACACTAAAACTCCTGTCATTTGTTTGATGGGAGTCGAGTGGGGTGAACCAGAGCAATGCAGATTACTCGCCAGGTCAGTAGGGCCGTGCATGAACACATGGGGTGACCTTTAGGTCGTGTGTGCTTACCTGGGTTCAGCTTCTAAACAGGTGAGGGTCATTGGGCGTAGGATAACCCAGTTCAGGTGTCATATCTGGACTTTAGGGCAGGGCAATGTAACGTTGTAAGGAGTGAGTATGAGGCAGGATTTTGTGCAAAATACGAAGAGAAACCTTGCATCTCCAAGGGAATATACATCCATAATAATCCTACCTATTCTGGCTTACTGAATATTGATAATTTAAATGGGAAATTACCAATGGGGTGTGCAACGGGCATACATCTTCAAATTAATCAGATCTGAATAGTTACTGAGAGACAAAATAAGCTGCTTATAAGTCACCAGTACTAACGTTAGATTCAAAATTAGTGTAATCATTTATCTCGACACACGTAGTTTAAGGAAAGAACCATCTTACGCCGGAATAAGGCTTTTGTTTTGCGTTCCTTTGCAGTGACGTCACGAATATGGCATACAGTATTGTCAACGAGTTAAATTCAGCGTAGTCTACCCATGTTTCAGTAAAGAAACCGTAAAGTGTGAGAGTGAAAGTTTTAGGGGTGACTACAATATTGGAAGAAAGACAAAAATACAAAGGAAAGAAGAGTGAAGAAAAACTCTTCACAACCCCCTCCCCTACAGGAAATTACGGTAAACGGGGTTTTTTCGTTATGGGACTCCAGATTCTAACCACCCAAAAACACAAAGTTCACACAGATATCCGTAATATCGAGAAAACATAAGAAAAGGGCATTCTTACGCAACCACCTCTCCCCCACGGGAAATGTCGACAAATAGCAGTTTTCAGTATGAGACTCCTGATTCCAACAACTCAAAAATGCCCTAAGTTCATGAATAAACCCGTAATATCAAGAAAACAGATACCAATTCCGACGCAAGCATTAAAATAAAACACGACTTAAACTGATTTCATCATTGGCAATGCTATACACTGAGTTAAACACCACTTCAAACTTATTCAAATTATATCACAACGGAACGCTCAATCAAAAAAAAAAAAAAAGTCTAAATCTCATTTCTTACACAAGTTAAGTTAGAATAGAACGTCTTCACTTTTGATGGCGATATGAATACTGTCGCCGTCAAATTAATCCAGTAAAAATAAAAGGGCATGATCTTGCCTTAAATAACACACGATAACAAGGGAGTATTGCAGGTGACTATAATTTGAAGCTTGAAGAATGCAGGTGTTCTGTAATGAAATCCAGTATTAATGAAGGGAGATCATGAAGAAAATGAGGTAGATATTAGAATTGGGTTTTCAGATACCACACCAATAACATATATGGGAACAATTTTGAGACATATAGTTTTGTCTCTTATGAAGTGCTGTACTTTACAGTTTTTATATAATGAAAGCAAGTTATAGGTACTTTTTTGAGAAATTAGATGGTTGTGTCTGTTAAAAAGTTCCAAGTTATATTCCCGTAATGAGAATAGAACAATATTTGGATTAATGAATAAAAAATAAACACCTTTTCTCAATCATGAATAGAATTCATAGATTATATGGGGAACACATTGAGTGAGTGGATAATAACGACCAGGGTAGGCAATGGACAGATAGGTAGGTATTAGATTGCCCTTCCTATAGCAAGGTGTCACCCTATCAAAACATCCCGGGGACAGTTTTAATTGGTTTATTTGAGGACAAAGGCGTGACCTGGCCGAGCAATTTCATGCGCTTGGCTCAATCTAAATCTCTTGGTAGTGTAGGCCTATCAAAACAAAAGCACTTATAGCAAGCAAGAAAAAAGGATATGTAAAAGGTAATTCTGAATAGATGATTCTGTCATAAGGACTTCTATGTCTATTAGAGTGAAATGACTGGAAAGCGAAAGAATTTATAGAGTAAATAAACTATGAAATAAACGAGGCCATACTCGCGTAGGTCATACTCGCGTAACCAAAATACATCACAATAACCTAGGGGAGTGGATGATGGTAAATAAACCAGTTACTACTACCACTACTACTACTATTACTACCAGGAGAGAGCAAACTATCGAGAGGAGCTACCAGTGGCATGGTTCAGATAAAAACGAACTTAGGAAAATTTAGGGCTGTAGGCTAAAGAGTTCTTTTTCTATTAACACGGTTAATAAGAACCGAGCGATTCCTATTATTGGTTTAAACTAGTTTGCTACTAATGATTAATTGAAATATGATATTGAAAATCGTTTTAAAAACAAAAGTTAATAAAAAATGAAACCAAATCACGATACGAAAGCCACTCCAGAACCGATTAACTTCGTATCTACAGGCATTACTGGAACTTTATTTGAGAACCTAGAATTATTTACTGTCTCGTGAAATAATTTACTTTACAAAATTTAGAATAAAGATTGACTATATCAGGGAGACGGAGAGAATTTTTTTTTTTTTTTTTTTTTTTTTTTTTTTTTGCAATATCTTCAGTCGTCTTTTAAATAACTGATTCTGCAAGTCTTAAGAAACAGCTTCTTGTATTGTTCCACCATTTTTTATCACGAGTTTTTCATTTCATTTTCTAACAATAATAAGATTATAACTTCAAATAGAATATTTATATATAAATCCATCCATCCATATACCAAAGGCACTTCCCCCAATTTTGGGTGGTAGCCGACATCAACAATGAAACAAAACAAACAAAAACAAAGAAGGGGACCTCTACTCTCTACGTTCCTCCAGCCTAACCAGGGACTCAACCAAGTTCAGCTGGTACTGCTAGGGTGCCACAGCCCAACCTCCCACATTATCCACCACAGATGAAGCTTCATAATGCTGAATCCCCTACTGCTGCTACCTCCACTGTCATCTAAGGCACCGGAGGAAGCAGCAGGGCCTACCGGAACTGCGTCACAATCGCTCGCCATTCATTCCTATTTCTATCACGCTCTCTTGCCTTTCTCACATCTATCCTCCTATCACCCAGAGCTTTCTTCACACCATCCATCCACCCAAACCTTGGCCTTCCTCTTGTACTTCTCCCATCAACTCTTGCATTCATCACCTTCTTTAGCAGACAGCCCTTTTCCATTCTCTCAACATGGCCAAACCACCCCAACACATTCATATCCACTCTAGCTTCTAACTCATTTCTTACACCCGTTCTCACCCTCACCACTTCGTTCCTAACCCTATCTACTCGAGATACACCAGCCATACTCCTTAGACACTTCATCTCAAACACATTCAATTTCTGTCTCTCCGTCACTTTCATTCCCCACAACTCCGATCCATACATCACAGTTGGTACAATCACTTTCTCATATAGAACTCTCTTTACATTCATGCCCAACCCTCTATTTTTTACTACTCCCTTAACTGCCCCTAACACTTTGCAACCTTCATTCACTCTCTGACGTACATCTGCTTCCACTCCACCATTTGCTGCAACAACAGACCCCAAGTACTTGAACTGACCCACCTCCTCAAGTAACTCTCCATTCAACATGACATTCAACCTTGCACCACCTTCCCTTCTCGTACACCTCATAACCTTACTCTTACCCACATTAACTCTCAACATCCTTCTCTCACACACCCTTCCAAATTCTGTCACTAGTCGGTCAAGCTTCTCTTCTGTGTCTGCTACCAGTACAGTATCATCCGCAAACAACAACTGATTTACCTCCCATTCATGATCATTCTCGTCTACCAGTTTTAATCCTCGTCCAAGCACTCGAACATTCACCTCTCTCACCACTCCATCAACATACAAGTTAAACAACCACGGCGACATCACACATCCCTGTCTCAGCCCCACTCTCACCGGAAACCAATCGCTCACTTCATTTCCTATTCTAACACATGCTTTACTACCTTTGTAGAAACTTTTCACTGCTTGTAACAACCTTCCACTAACTCCATATTACCTCATCACATTCCACATTGCTTCCCTATCAACTCTATCATATGCTTTCTCCAGATCCATAAACGCAACATACACCTCACATATCTGCCTAACTGCAAAAATCTGATTCATACAACCCCTACCTCTTCTAAAACCACCCTGTACTTCCAAGATTGCATTCTCTGTTTTATCCTTAATCCTATTAATCAATACTCTACCATACACTTTTCCAACTACACTGAACAAACTAATACTAATCATTAAACGCGAAATTAATCAAAGCCTGTATAATTGCCTTGAAAACTAGAATTGTGTATTGGAAGGTTGCTCAAATAACACATTAGTATTTAAAAGATTACAAAAAAGTAAGTTTGCTATGATTTTTTTCAACAGGAATGCTGAAATCCAGCTCACCAAGTCGTGTTGTGGTTTTGGCATCATCAGCCCACTCTCTTCTGACCTCTATCAACCCAAAGGTAAAATCAGGATACGAATCTGAACCTTGAGTAAACTGCTCCCTTGATAAACAGCTTTTGGCATTGGACTACAGGACTTATTATATTTCTTTTTAATTTCACTCAATTGTCCTGTCGTAATAGCCTTCTTATTTCTCTGAAAGCAATTCCAAAATATAGAGTAGGCTAGAATTTGATGCCAAAAAAAAAAGGAATCCTTAATCTCATAGATTGCAGATAAAAACTAGTTTAAGTTTTAATGTCAATCAAATACTGATCTATGGAAGAGTTAGAAGGGCATTTACTTATTAAAAAGACATGTTTTATTTTGATACTAACGGACACTATGATGATACTTGAGACTAGTGTGTTGCATTTTATGATGAAAACTAATCCACTAGCAGATACCAAATGTTCATTTTAGTTTCCCTTGTTATATAGAGTCTTTTATATACCTAAGGTTCCTTTGTCATTAAGAATTGGGTTTTCTAAGGTCACTGAAGCTCCTTTGAAAATTTAGTCTTCTATGGTCGCTAAAGTTCCTTTGTTATTAAAAATTAAGTTTTTCTAGGGTCGCTAAAGTTCCTTTGTCATTGAAAATTAAGTCAACTAAGGTCGCTAAGGTTCCTTTGTCATCGAAAATTAAGTCTCCTTAGGTCGCTAAAGTTCCTTTGTCATTGAAAATTAAGTCTTTATAATAGCTACTGTTCCTTTGCCTTCTAGAATTAAGTTTTCTAAAGATTTAAGAGGAAGGAATTACTTTGTATTTAGAAGGGTGTGATATCAAATCTGAATACAAAAGTTTAAATAAGATTGTTTTGAATATATTATAAAAAATTAATCATGAAAGTGTTAATATAGTCCTGATTAAATACTAAAACACCTCCACTTACTTTATAAATGAATTTACAAAAGAAAAATCTCTTCCCTCAGGATCTTAACTTTAAAACAATACCTTATGGCGGCTTAAAGGCGTATGCGCAATCCATGGCATGTAATTTGCTCATGGCTAATAATCTGGCACATTTATTGGAAGGATCAGGTATAAATATATTGTTTGGATGCATGTTAACATAGAATTGACTGTTTTTAATGGAATTAGCTTTTTTAATTTCTGAAGTTGATTAGCTTAATAACCTAGTAAAGCAAGGAAGAGTAATTTACTATTATTTTACTAATTGTTCCAGGCGTTATCGTGAACTCCATGTGCCCAGGAATGATAAAAAACCAGCCGTATATAACAGGAAATGGTCTGGTGGCAAAGATCTATCAGATTTTTCTAAATGTAGCAACAAGGGTAAGTCATGTTACGCATACATACATTCATGTGTGCGCGTGCTTGTGCAGTATTTATGTATGTATAGATGTATTATGCATTTGGGATGTGGTAACGCAAACACCCACTTTTGAAGATGTAACGTTCAAATGTTGGTGCGCAGCTTTACGGTACAACTCTTCCCCGCATTTTGTTGGTCATGGGTTACTTCTGGCCTACCTCTCACTAATCCAAACACATGTAACTTGGTACTAGTATTAGTATTAGTATTATTTGCTAAACTACAACCCTAGTTGGAAAAGCAGGATGCTTTAAGCCTAAGGGTTCCAATAGGGAAAATAGCCCAGTGAGGAAAGGAAACAAGAAAAAATAAAATATCTTGAGAACAGTAACATCAAAATAAATATTTCCAATAAAAACTATGAAAGTAAGACTTAATAGTGTGGCCGAGTCTACGCTCAAGCAAGAGAACTCTAACCCAAGACAGTGAAAGACCATGGTACAGAGGCTATGGCACTACCCAAGACTAGAGAACGATGGTTTGATTTTGGAGTGTCCTCCTAGAAGAGCTGCTTACTATAGCTAAAGAGTCTCTTCTACCCTAACCAAGAGGAAAGTTGCCACTGAACAAATACAGTGCAGTAGTTAACCCCTTGGGTGAAGAAGAATTGTTTGGTAATCTAAGTGTTGTCAGTTGTATGAGGACAGGTGAATATGTAAAAAATAGGCCAGACTATTCGGTGTATGTGTAGGCAAAGTGAGAGGAGAATCCAATATAGTACAGTCTGGCCAGTCAAACGACCCCATACCTATCGAGCGGTAGTATCTCAACGGGTGGCTGGTCCCCTGGCCAACCTGCTACCTACTATAAAAAAAGAGAAACAGGAGGTCTGGACTCTTTTTGTTTCAGCTCCTCCAAAGGGGATTAAGGCGTATTATGATACATACATACATACATACATACATACATACATATGTATAATGTATACATAAATAAAAATTTGTGTGTATGTAAGTCTAGCTTGTAAAGATAAAATAAAGAGGGAATAAACTAAGATGTTTTCCTTATACACTGTATTAACCACTTTTCTCATATCGCAGACTACTGAGGAAGGAGCTCAAACGCTCATACATTTAGCCGTTTCTGAAGAAGTTGCAAATCATACAGGAGCTTTCTACATTGACTGCAAGGTAAAACTACTAATGGGTGTTCATTAAAAATAGCTGTAATGTATCAAAAATAAATCAAGGTTGTGATATTAGGCCAAACAGACCATTACCAAATTAATAATTAGTAAAAACGTTTTTTTTTCTTTTTTTTTTTACTTTTAATCTGGCTAAAACAAATTTGAAAGCATCTTATTGTATTTTCATATTGCATGATTGATTTAATAATACTCACCATTTTATAACGACATAAAAAAATTATGTAAATCTCTCTCTCTCTCTCTCTCTCTCTCTCTCTCTCTCTCTCTCTCTCTCTCTCTCTCTCTCTCTCTCTCTCATACTCAACACCTTAATTTCTTTGACACAGAATTCTGTATTTAATATTTTTAACAGGAGCGGAGTATGACCAATCTGGGTAGAAATGGCGGCCTTGCTAAGAAGTTGTGGGAACGTTGTGAGGAGGTAGTTGGCTTCATTCACAAGAACGATGAGTAGCTGAGGCAGCAGCAACAGCAGCAGCAGCAGGAGCAGCAGCAGCAGTAGTAGTAGTAGTAGTAGAAGGCTTCATTCACAAGAACGATGAGTAGCTGAGGCAGCAGCAACAGCAGCAGCAGCAGTAGTAGTAGTAGTAGTAGTAGTAGGCTTCATTCACAAGAACGATGAGTAGCTGAGGCTGCAGCAACAGCAGCAGCAGCAGTAGTAGTAGTAGTAGTAGTAGTAGTAGTAGTTGGCTTCATTCACAAGAACGATGAGTAGCTGAGGCAGCAGCAACAGTAGTAGTAGTAGTAGTAGTAACAGCAGCAGCTGCTACTTTGCAGCTTGTCTCTCACTCCACACCACGGCGGTTGCAGATATATTATTAGAAATGTAGGTGCAACTCTGTACAATCTCTAGAAACTTCATAATTATTAATTATCTCTTGCACAGACAGCATAACTTTTCTTATGAGGACCGCATGGTTTATAAAGGATTTTCTATCATCAATATCCTCTTTAAATAAATATGTGAAAATTAAGATGTTGCCTGTAATCCATCCTCATCTTTCATGTATGGTTTTTGCCAGAAACTAAAACTACTTCTAAAATAATTGTATGCTGGACAGTAAAGTAGAAGGGCTCTAAAATTGCATTAATTATCTCGAATAACAAATATTTTGTTTCCTCTTACTCTAATATTTCCTGACTTAGTGTTTTTTAGTATGTTTAACTTAGCTTTGATTACTAACATAGTTTTTACTGTTATACTAAGTTTCTTCTCTTTTAGAGACTTAAGGTTCCTTTCTAGACAACTTGACATTCTCATATTTTTCTACCAATTGTTAATTCTTCTCCATGTGTTTTTCTTTTTGTCTTGTTCCGTGTAGCAACATGTGGAAAAAAAATATACGGTGAGCGTCTTTTGTATGCAGTTCTGTAAATATTCTTTGAAGTATCTTCAGTATCTCATCTTTATATTTATCTACTGAATTTTCTTTCCATATTTCGTTGATTTTGTTAATTTATTTTTTTTTGTATTTTGCCCTCCAAATGTTAACTAGAATCATTGTTGAATTCTCTTCGACGATTTTGATTCATTCCTTATCCTGGCTGTGTCATCGCATGTTTTTTTTTTTTTTTTTTTTTTTTTTTTTTTTTTTTTTTTTTTTTCAGCTTCTGTTCTGCTTCTTTACTAATAGTGGCCGGTCTGTAGGTTTTCTTATGTCCTTATGCAAGGCCTTATTTAGTTTATGGTTTCTTCCTTTATTTTCGGTTTTTTTTTTTTCAGCTTCTGTTCTGCTTCTTTACTAATAGTGGCCGGTCTGTAGGTTTTCTTATGTCCTTATGCAAGGCCTTATTTGGTTTATGGTTTCTTCCTTTATTTTCGGTTTTTTTTTTTCAGCTTCTGTTCTGCTTCTTTACTAATAGTGGCCGGTCTGTAGGTTTTCTTATGTCCTTATGCAAGGCCTTATTTAGTTTATGGTTTCTTCCTTTATTTTCGGTTGAAATATAAGCTAGACACAGACAAACACTGAATAATACAGATCGCATACAAATGAACGATGATGATGTGATAACTATAAGCAATCAGGAACCAGTAAAGACCAGAATTAATATAATATTAAAATTTAACTATACGGAATACTATCATGATCATCAATGAAACACAGTTAGAACAACAGAAGCTTGAAGACTAGATAAAGGCAGGAGATGACGCAAATGTATACGTGTTAGGCTTACTGTTAAGTATAGATTAAATGGCTACATGAAAATAAGGAAAAAAAGAAGTGTACCGTAATCATATCTTAGTAATGGTGTAGGATAATAACTACCAAGTTTCACCATAGCCTATAGTGCAGGAGTTAATCATGAGATAGAAGGTGCCTTGAATAAGGATATAGAGAAAAGCTTGAGTGACGTTCAGGTGTCCTTGGGGCTGAGAAAAAAAATCAGTTTGGCTAATAATATACTTTGACAAATATCTCGGTGATCATTAATTTCCAAAGAATTCTAGTGTACGTCTGAAATATAATTCTCTCTCTCTCTCTCTCTCTCTCTCTCTCTCTCTCTCTCTCTCTCTCTCTCTCTCTCTCTCTCTCTCTCTCTCTCTCTCTCTCTCTAATATGCATTACAATAACATTTTGCTACCTTTACAAAATAATTCAATGATAACTTTACACGAGATACTACAGCTATTTGTTTAAGCAGGCTAGTGTGCGCATGTGTGTGTGTGTGCCTGTATATGTGTGTATTACTGTGAATGTTGGTATATTGTTCTCATTTAGCTTATAAAGTACTTTAGTTAAAGTTTTTATAGTTTATATAGGATATATTTATTTTAATCTTGTTGCTCTTCTTGAAATATTTTATATTTCTTTGTTTCCTCTCCTCACTGAGCTATTTTCCGTGTTGGAGCCCCTGAGCTCATAGCATTCTGCTTTTCAAACTAGGGTTGTAACTTAGCAAGTAATAATAATAATAATAATAATAATAATAATAATAATAATAATAATAATAATAATAATAATAATAATAATAATAATAATAATAATAATAATAATAATAATAAAGCATGAATTATGGGACAGTATTAAAAGATAAGAAAACAGAGAGAGAATGAATGGGAATCCTTCTGATCACTATCTTTATATTTATCTTTTAAAAGAACATGGATCATTCTCCTTACAATCCAAAGATCCGTTATCATTTTTAAGAAGCACATTTACAAAATCGTAGACTAACATAGAAAAAAGTAAGCACAAAGCAAAACACTGCCCTCTTTAAAGGTGAATAGACTAACTCTACAGGTGAACAGACTACCATAAAAAGTAGGCACAAAGCAAAACACTGCCCTCTTTACAGGTGAATAGACTAACTCTCCGGGTGAACAGACTAACATAAAAAGTAAGCACAAAGAAAAACACTGCCCTCTTTACAGGTGAATAGACTAACTCTCCGGGTGAACAGACTAACATAAAAAGTAAGCACAAAGCAAAACACTGCCCTCTTTATAGGTGAATAGACTAACTCTACAGGTGAACAGACTAACATAAAAAGTGGGCACAAAGCAAAACACTGCACTCTTTACAGGTGAATAGACTAACTCTACAGGTGAATAGACTAACATAAAAAGCTAGACACAAAGCAAAACACTGCCCTCTTTACAGGTGAATAGACTAACTCTACAGGTGAATAGACTAACATAAAAAGCTAGACACAAAGCAAAACACTGCACTCTTTACAGGTGAATAGACTAACTCTACAGGTGAATAGACTAACATAAAAAGCTAGACACAAAGCAAAACACTGCACTCTTTACAGGTGAATAGACTAACTCTACAGGTGAATAGACTAACATATAAAAACTAGACACAAAGCAAAACACTGCACTCTTTTCAGGTGAATAGACTAACTCTACAGGTGAACAGACTAACATAAAAAGTGGGCACAAAGCAACACACTGCACTCTTTACAGGTGAATAGACTAACTCTACAGGTGAACAGACTAACATAAAAAGTAGGCACAAAGCAAAACACTGCACTCTTTACAGGTGAATAGACTAACTCTACAGGTGAACAGACTAACATAAAAAGTGGGCACAAAGCAAAACAACGCACTCTTTACAGGTGAATAGACTAACTCTACAGGTGAACAGACTAACATAAAAAGTAAGCACAAAGCAAAACACTGCCCTCTTTACAGGTGAATAGACTACCTCTACAGGTGAACAGACTAACATAAAAAGTGGGCCCAAAGCAAAACACTGCCCTCTTTACAGGTGAATAGACTAACTCTACAGGTGAACAGACTAACATAAAAAGTAAGCACAAAGCAAAACACTGCCCTCTTTACAGGTGAATAGACTACCTCTACAGGTGAACAGACTAACATAAAAAGTGGGCACAAAGCAAAACACTGCACTCTTTACAGGTGAATAGACTAACTCTACAGGTGAACAGACTAACATAAAAAGTGGGCACAAAGCAAAACACTGCACTCTTTACAGGTGAATAGACTACCTCTACAGGTGAACAGACTAACATAAAAAGTGGGCACAAAGCAAAACACTGCACTCTTTACAGGTGAATAGACTAACTCTACAGGTGAACAGACTAACATAAAAAGTGGGCACAAAGCAAAACACTGCACTCTTTACAGGTGAATAGACTACCTCTACAGGTGAACAGACTAACATAAAAAGTGGGCACAAAGCAAAACACTGCACTCTTTACAGGTGAATAGACTAACTCTACAGGTGAACAGACTAACATAAAAAGTGGGCCCAAAGCAAAACACTGCCCTCTTTACAGGTGAATAGACTAACTCTACAGGTGAACAGACTAACATAAAAAGTAAGCACAAAGCAAAACACTGCCCTCTTTACAGGTGAATAGACTACCTCTACAGGTGAACAGACTAACATAAAAAGTGGGCCCAAAGCAAAACACTGCCCTCTTTACAGGTGAATAGACTAACTCTACAGGTGAACAGACTAACATAAAAAGTAAGCACAAAGCAAAACACTGCCCTCTTTACAGGTGAATAGACTAACTCTACAGGTGAACAGACTAACATAAAAAGTAAGCACAAAGCAAAACACTGCCCTCTTTATAGGTGAATAGACTAACTCTACAGGTGAACAGACTAACGTAAAAAGTGGGCACAAAGCAAAACACTGCCCTCTTTACAAGTGAATAGACTAACTCTACAGGTGAACAGACTAACGTAAAAAGTGGGCACAAAGCAAAACACTGCCCTCTTTACAGGTGAATAGACTAACTCTACAGGTGAACAGACTAACATAAAAAGTGGGCACAAAGCAAAACAACGCACTCTTTAAAGGTGAATAGACTAACTCTACAGGTGAGCAGACTAACATAAAAAGTGGGCACAAAGCAAAACACTGCCCTCTTTACAGGTGAATAGACTAACTCTACAGGTGAACAGACTAACATAAAAAGTAAGCACAAAGCAAAACACTGCACTCTTTACAGGTGAATAGACTAACTCTACAGGTGAACAGACTAACATAAAAAGTAAGCACAAAGCAAAACACTGCCCTCTTTATAGGTGAATAGACTAACTCTACAGGTGAACAGACTAACGTAAAAAGTGGGCACAAAGCAAAACACTGCCCTCTTTACAAGTGAATAGACTAACTCTACAGGTGAACAGACTAACGTAAAAAGTGGGCACAAAGCAAAACACTGCCCTCTTTACAGGTGAATAGACTAACTCTACAGGTGAACAGACTAACATAAAAAGTGGGCGCAAAGCAAAACAACGCACTCTTTACAGGTGAATAGACTAACTCTACAGGTGAGCAGACTAACATAAAAAGTGGGCACAAAGCAAAACACTGCCCTCTTTACAGGTGAATAGACTAACTCTACAGGTGAACAGACTAACATAAAAAGTAAGCACAAAGCAAAACACTGCACTCTTTACAGGTGAATAGACTAACTCTACAGGTGAACAGACTAACATAAAAAGTGGGCACAAAGCAACACACTGCACTCTTTACAGGTGAATAGACTAACTCTACAGGTGAACAGACTAACATAAAAAGTGGGCACAAAGCAAAACACTGCACTCTTTACAGGTGAATAGACTAACTCTACAGGTGAACAGACTAACATAAAAAGTGGGCACAAAGCAAAACAACGCACTCTTTACAGGTGAATAGACTAACTCTACAGGTGAACAGACTAACATAAAAAGTAAGCACAAAGCAAAACACTGCCCTCTTTACAGGTGAATAGACTACCTCTACAGGTGAACAGACTAACATAAAAAGTGGGCCCAAAGCAAAACACTGCCCTCTTTACAGGTGAATAGACTAACTCTACAGGTGAACAGACTAACATAAAAAGTAAGCACAAAGCAAAACACTGCCCTCTTTACAGGTGAATAGACTACCTCTACAGGTGAACAGACTAACATAAAAAGTGGGCCCAAAGCAAAACACTGCCCTCTTTACAGGTGAATAGACTAACTCTACAGGTGAACAGACTAACATAAAAAGTAAGCACAAAGCAAAACACTGCCCTCTTTACAGGTGAATAGACTAACTCTACAGGTGAACAGACTAACATAAAAAGTAAGCACAAAGCAAAACACTGCCCTCTTTATAGGTGAATAGACTAACTCTACAGGTGAACAGACTAACGTAAAAAGTGGGCACAAAGCAAAACACTGCCCTCTTTACAAGTGAATAGACTAACTCTACAGGTGAACAGACTAACGTAAAAAGTGGGCACAAAGCAAAACACTGCCCTCTTTACAGGTGAATAGACTAACTCTACAGGTGAACAGACTAACATAAAAAGTGGGCACAAAGCAAAACAACGCACTCTTTAAAGGTGAATAGACTAACTCTACAGGTGAGCAGACTAACATAAAAAGTGGGCACAAAGCAAAACACTGCCCTCTTTACAGGTGAATAGACTAACTCTACAGGTGAACAGACTAACATAAAAAGTAAGCACAAAGCAAAACACTGCACTCTTTACAGGTGAATAGACTAACTCTACAGGTGAACAGACTAACATAAAAAGTAAGCACAAAGCAAAACACTGCCCTCTTTATAGGTGAATAGACTAACTCTACAGGTGAACAGACTAACGTAAAAAGTGGGCACAAAGCAAAACACTGCCCTCTTTACAAGTGAATAGACTAACTCTACAGGTGAACAGACTAACGTAAAAAGTGGGCACAAAGCAAAACACTGCCCTCTTTACAGGTGAATAGACTAACTCTACAGGTGAACAGACTAACATAAAAAGTGGGCACAAAGCAAAACAACGCACTCTTTACAGGTGAATAGACTAACTCTACAGGTGAGCAGACTAACATAAAAAGTGGGCACAAAGCAAAACACTGCCCTCTTTACAGGTGAATAGACTAACTCTACAGGTGAACAGACTAACATAAAAAGTAAGCACAAAGCAAAACACTGCACTCTTTACAGGTGAATAGACTAACTCTACAGGTGAACAGACTAACATAAAAAGTAAGCACAAAGCAAAACACTGCACTCTTTACAGGTGAATAGACTAACTCTACAGGTCAACAGACTAACATAAAAAGTGGGCACAAAGCAAAACACTGCCCTCTTTACAGGTGAATAGACTAACTCTACAGGTGAGCAGACTAACATAAAAAGTAAGCACAAAGCAAAACACTGCACTCTTTACAGGTGAATAGACTAACTCTACAGGTGAACAGACTAACATAGAAAAAGGTAAGCACAAAGCAAAACACTGTACTCTTTACACGTGAATACACTAACTCTACAGGTGAACAGACTAACATAAAAAACTAGACACAAAGCAAAACACCACACTCTTTAGAGATGAGAAGACTAACAGAAAAAAAAAAGTAAGGACAAAACCAAAACACTACACTCTTTACAAGTGGATAGACTAACTCTACAGATGAAATGACTCACAGAAAAATTAAGCAGAAAGCATAACACTGCATTCTTTGCATGTGAATAGAACAATTTTACAAGTGAAAAGACTAACATAGAAAAACTAGTTACAAGGCAAAACATTATTATTATCATTATTATTATTATTATTATTATTATTATTATTATTATTATTATTATTATTATTATTATTATTATTATTATTATTATTATTATTATTAGCTAAGCTACAACCTTAGTTGGAAAAGCATGATGCTATAAGCCCAAGGGCCCCAACAGGGAAAAATAGCCCTCTGAGAAAAGGAAATAAGGAAATAAATAAACGATATAAAAAATAATGAATAATTAAAATAAAATATTTTAAAAACATTAACATTAAAACAGATCATAGGTATATAAACTATAAAAGGACTTATGTAAGCCTGTTCAACATAAAATCATTTGCCGCGTGTTTGAACTTTTGTAGTTCTACTGATTCAACTATCCGATTAGGAAGATCATTCCACAACTTGGTCACAGCTGGAATAAAACTTCTAGCATTGAGCCTTATGATGGAGAAGACCTGACTATTAGAGTTAACTGCATACCTGGTATTACGAACAGGATGAAACTGTCCGGGAATATCTGAATGTAAAGGATGGTCAGAATTATAAAAAAATCTTATGCAACATGCATTATGAACTAATTGAACGACGGTGCCAGATATTAACATACTTAACAGGAATAAGAAATTTAATAGACCGAAAATTCCTGTCCAACAAATTAAGATGAGAATCAGCAGATGAAGACCAGACAGGAGAACAATATTCGAAAAAAAAGGTAAAATGAAAGAATTAAAACACTTCTTCAGAATAGATTGATCACCGAAAATCTTGAAACTCTTTCTCAATAAGCCAATTTTTTGTGCAATTGAAGATGGCGCAGACCTGATGTGTTTCTCAAAAGTAAATTTTCTGTCGAGAATCACACCTAAAATTTTAAGAGAGTCATACAAAGTTAAAGAAACTTTATCAATGTTGAGATCCAGATGTTGAGGAGCAACAGTCCTTGACCTACTTATAATCATACTTTGAGTTTTGTTAGGATTCAACTTCATACCCCATAATTTGCACCTTGCACCAATTTTAGCTAGATCTCTATTAAGGGATTCAGCAACCCCAGATCTACATTCAGGAGATGGAATTGATGCAGAGAGTAGCATCATCCGCATATGCAACAAGCTTGTTTTCTTGACCAAACCACATGGCATGTGTATATAGTATGTAAAGTAATGGGCCAAGAACACTACCCTGTGGAACACTAGATATCACATTCTTATACTCAATATGGGGCCCATCAACAACAACTCAATCTATTACTTAAAAATGCAATAATGATACTAAGAAACGACCCACCCACTCCCAACCGTTTGAGTTTGAAAACAAGGGTATCATGATTAACACTGCCAAAGGCAGCACCAAAATCAAGGCCAATCATACGAACTTCCTGGCCACAATCAAGGGCTTTCTGTACAGCATTGTAGATTGTAAGAAGGGCATCACATGCTCAAAGGCCGTTACGAAAACCAAATTGCAAACTAGAGAACAGATGATTACCTTCAGCAAACCAATTAGGACGTTTTGCCAAAATACGTTCAAAAACTTTAGATAATATGGGAGTTATGGAAATAAGGCGGTAATCAGTTGGAATTGAGCTACCACAAACACATTTACATAGTGGAGTAACATTACCAATTCTCCAAGTGCTAGAAGCTCTTCTTCTTGCTAACTTGCGCAAAATAACAGATAACTTTGGAGCTAAGAAATCTGCAGTCTTTATAAAACACAAAGGTAAAATACCATTTGGGTCTACCCTTCCATAAGCATCAAAGTCCATCAAGAGAGCTTTCATTTTACGCTATCGAAAAGCTAAACTAGTTAGGTGTCCTCAGGAAAACAGGAATGAGGAAGTTCGAGTTTCTCATTACTCTGCTTGTTGTCAAACACATCTGCCAAAAACGTTGTATTCTCTAAAGGTGAATAGACTAGCTCTTCATGTGAACAGACGTCATTAACATAAAGAATTAGACACAAAGCAAAACATTACATTCTTTACAGGTGAAGAGACTAACTATACAGGTAAGTAAACTAACAGAAAAGGTAAGCAAAAACCAAATCACTGCACTCTTTACAGGTGAATAGACCAAAAAGACAGGTGAATAGATTAACATAGAAAACGTAAGCAAAATCCAAAACAATGCACTCTTTACAGGTGAATTGACTAACTCTATAGGTGGACAGACTAACATAAAAAGTAGGCACAATGCAAAACACTACACTCTTTACAGGTAAATAGACTAAATCTACAGGTGAATACACTCACATGGAAAAAGCAAAACAATGCACACTATTTACACATGTTACTAGACTAATTCTACAGGTGAATAGACTAATTCTACGTGTAAATAGACTAACATAGAAAAACGAGGTACACGGCAAATCACTGCACTCTTTAAAGGTGAATAGACTAACTCTACTTGAAGAAAATACAATGAACTTGGGGAGGTAATGGTACACAAAGCAAGACTTGTGCCCAGAGGGTTCTGCCTAACACCTGGTGTGGACTACGAGACTTACGCTCCTGAAGTGAGGAAATCGAGCATTAAACTGTTACTTGCATTAGCCATTAGCTGCTGAAATTTCATGGTCTGTTGAACAGCTTGACGTTAATTCAGCCTATCTCAACATTGGACTGAAGGAAGTCATATTCATGGAACAACTAAAGGGTATTGAAGTTTCAAACAGAAAACATTTTGTTTGTGAAGTGGAGAAAAGTATCTACGGCTTACCTAAAAGCGGTAGAAATTTGACTGAAGAACTAAACGAGAAGTTGTCAAAAATGGGCCTGATTAAATCTTTATTTGACAGATGTGCCCACCATAATGAAGCAAAAACAACAATCATAGCTGTTCATTTAGATGATTTTATCATTGTTGGAATTTCAGATGTGGCACATTTCAAGAAAAAATTAAAGAATTATTATGCCGTAAAAGATCTAGGAGAGGCATAAAATATTCTTCCCATTAAATACATCAAACATTCATCAACAATTCTGATCCATCAGAGAGACTACATTCAAGAAATGCTAATAAATCAAAACCTTACTGAATCAAAAGGGTTATCAACGCCATTAGCCCTAAATTTTAGAAAAGAAGTCCCAGAAGATGAGGTATTTAATGCAACAGAATACAGAGGAATCACTGGTAGCGTGTTACACCTATAGTCAATTTCTTTTAGCGATGCAGATTTGCACCGACTCGCAGCGGTACCCTTTTAGCTCGGAAAAGTTTCCTGATCGCTGATTGGTTGGACGAGATAATTCCAACCAATCAGCGATCAGGAAAATTTTCCGAGCTACAAGGGCACCGCTGCGAGTCTGTGCAAATCTGCTTCGATAAAAGAAATGGACTATAGTAAATTGCACTAGGCCTGACATAGCTTTTTCCACAGGAGCACTAGGCCAGAAAATCAAGATCCTCACAAACAAGATCTAAAGAATGCCAAACATCCCCTACGATATCTCAAGAGGACTCAAGATTTAGCCATTTGTTACCAGAAAACTCATGAAATCCTAACAACATGGGTGGATGCAGGCCATGAAAATAATCATGATGGAAGAAAATCCATATCTGTATTTATATTCATCCTAGCAGATGGACCTATATCATGAAGAAGTAGGAAGCAGAGAATAACTACACTCTCAACAAATGATTCTAAATATGTAGAACTTTGTGAAGCAACAAGAGAAGTAGTTTGTTTCAGAAAACTGCTTTGGGAACTTGGATTCAAGAAGTTTGTCGACAAACCAACGAAAATAAAAGTTGACAACTAGGGTGTTATAGCCTTAGCAAATGACACTTATTGTTCTGAGAGATCAAAGTACATTGATACACAAAATCACTTTGTACTAGAGCAAATCAACTTAAGAAGAATCACCATCAAGTACGTTCCGTCAAAGAAGAATTTGGTTTATCTCTTTACCAAGATCATCTGCACTGAGAGGACTTGAGAACTAATCACCAAGTTGGGACTATATCTACTGTAAAAGTGCCTGTATTTTTCATTCATACCAAATGTTGGTCGTTTATTATTATCAAGTTTGTGAGTACATTTTTGCCAGTTATTATGCACTGTTTGTAGTTTATTATTATCAAATTTACCATTTCATATTCGCCAATTATTCAATGTTGCTGGTTATTGCAAAAAATTGCAAGTTTCTATTTATCAGTTACGTTGCAATATTGATTTATATTTTGCTTATCATGTTACTAACATGCATTTACTGTATATTATTAACCATTACGATGAGCTCGTTTTAAATGCAGCTGTAAACTGAAACAGTTTGACGTCTAATCAAATAATTTCTATATAGCATTATATCTTTCTCTTGTGTTTTTCTGCTTACATATCATTCGATATGCTTAAATGTTTATGTATACTCAGATTGAATATTTTGTTTGTAATGTCAAAGTAGAATGTTATTGTCATTTTAAATAGCCTTAATCCTTATTCAAGTTATAACAAAGCTGTCCATGAGTATTTTATTTGCAGTGTTGAAACAAAAGACTTCTTGGTGGTTTATGAGATGAATAATAAATCCCAATGGTAAACAACGCTTTCTACCGTTTAAATGGCGTTTTTATCTTATCTCAACAAGTTTAATTTGCTTTCTCAGTGGACAGTGTAAATCGCCTAAAGCACCATGAAAGAGAGAGACAAACTTCATCTTAAAATATTAAAACTTAAGTTTATGTTTCTTTCTAATTCCCAACACATTGACCCTTAGGTGTAAGTTATTTTGTTAGATCACTAAGGGGAGATCGAGTTATAGGTAGTAGGTTGGCCATGGCACCACCCACCCGTTGAAATACTACCACTAGAGAGTAATGGAGTCTTTTGGTTGGCCAGATAGTACTAGATTGGATCCTTCTCTCTGGTTACGGTTCATTTCCCTTTGCCTACACACTCACAATAGTCTGGCCTATTCTTTACATATTTCCCTCTGTCCTCATACACCTGACAACCCCTGAGATTACCAAACAATGCTTCTTACTGCACCGTAATTGTTCAGTGGCCACTTTCCTCTTTGTAAGGGTAGAAGAGACTCTTTAGCTATGGTGAGCAGCTCTTCTAGAAGGACACTCCAAAATCAAACCATTGTTCTCTAATCTTGGGTAGTGCCATGGTCTTCCACTGTCTTGGGTTAGAGTTCTCCTGCTTGAGGGTACACTCGGGCACACTGTTCTATCTTATATCTCATTTCTCTTCCTCATGTTTTGTTAAAGTTTTTATAGTTCATAAAGTGATATTTATTTTAATATTGTTGCTCTTAAAATATTTCATCTTTCCTTGTTCCCTTTCCTCACTGAGCTATTTTCCCTGTTAGAGCCCCTAGGCTTATAGCATCCTGCTTTTCCAACTAGGGTTGTGGCTTAGCAAGTAATAATAATGATAATAAAAACAATTTGTCACAATTTGCATGTTTGAAAATTAAGCGCTAAATGATTTTCCTCGAATTGACCAATTAGAAAGAATGTTGATAACACTGGGGAGGTGTCACGCGTTCTAAAGTTCTACGTACGACTTTAGTATATTTACATAATAAATAATTGCTTACAACAAATTTATTCTATTGCCTGTCATAATTATCATATTAAATATTATTTATAGTAAAACTACTAACATGTTTTTAATGAAAAAAAAACAATTTAGAAAGATGAATTTGTTAATAATTTGACATGCTACACGAACACTGCATTAGTCAATTTCTGGTGTTGTCAGGACAGTCAGGGTTTTAGCGTAGACTGACCAGAGTCCGCTAATATCCCTCGTTAATTTTGCTGTAAGTATTAAACTTCATTCGAAATTATTGTAATTGTATCTCAGGATCAGTTATGGCTGGATTTTATTATATTAAATGAACCATGTGTTGTCCAGTTTGATAGTTTTAAGTGGGGCTACTCAATGGCTTAGCCTAGCACCTTATACGGTAGGTAGAATAGGGTGGAGTATTGACTTTAACTCATCAAATATATATTAGTTTCGTGTTTTATATTATAATTAAGCAAGGATTAGCTATTTATAATGGAATGATGGGGGTTTATGTATGATAGTGGCCTCCTGTATGTATTATGTCTAACTTTGAATACGGCAGTGTAAGGGGGTCGCAGCCCCCTCGTTAGGCAAGGACATGGCTTGTAGGTTAGGTTAGGTGGGAATGTTTAGGTTAGTTGATGTCCATTTTTAGTGAACGTGTGAGGAACTGGCCGCTTATATACAAAGGCTCTGAGCCCCTCCCCCTCTACACTGCATTTAGGTTAGGTTAATTGTGAGGTTTCTGTGTTACCAATGTTAATACCATCATTCCACCACACACAATGCGCTATACCATAGGTCTTACCTGATGGTCTTTGCAGCTTCCCTTCAGTTCCAATGTGGACCTGATTTGGGGTGTATGTACGATAGCGGCCACCTGTATGTATTATCATGGCTAACTTAGAATACTGCTGTATAAGGGGGTGTTGCAGGCTTGTTATGTAAGTAGGTAAGGACAAGGCTTGTAGGTTAGGTTAGGGGGAAAAGTTAGGTTAGTCGATGTTCATTTTTAACCCTGGATAGGTACGGTGGGTCGTTTGCGACCCCGAGCGTAAAAAAAAAACAGGTTTTTCTCACGTGACTCACCCCTGTGACTGAATTTGTGGGTGATCGACCTGCAGGAGGTGTCTCCCCTACACGCTCTAGTAGTGTCCAGATGTGCATTGCTGTAGCTGTACTCCTTCCCCGATTTCTGAGACGCGTCGGGGTCGTTCGCGTCCGAGTTTACCCTTCTGAGGTAGTTTGCATAATTATCAAAGTTATTACGTATTATGAAATTGTCGTAGAATGGTGCAACTTGTATAGGTTATCAGTTGTGGAAAGTCTTGGTGGATTGTTTGGCTACCATGTGCATGTTTTTTTTTTTAGTTAAAATGTCGTTCATCACCACTAGGACCATTTTACCGCGAGTGCCCCTTTTTCATTTTTTTTCATTTTTTTGCCAAGTCATTTTTCCGTAAGATATTGCCAAATAGTGTCGTAAAACTTTTGCTTGTTTAGTGTTGGAAAGTGTGTCTAGATGATCTGGCTACCCATGCATGACTTTGTTTTTGTCAGATACGACGTAGTTATTGGTATATTGGGTATTTAACTGCGGTTACCAATTTCTGTTTTTTTTTCAATATTTGTAAAAATTACTACGTAGTAAGGAATTGCCGTATATTATTCATTTTTTTTTCATGTTTATGTGTTAGAAAGTGTGCCTTGATGGTTGGGCTAACACGTGCATGTCTTTTTTTTTATCTGAGATGTCGTATATTAGAATGTCGGGCATTTTACCGCGAGTGTCCCTTTTTAATTTTTTTTAATTTTTTTGCCAAGTCATTTTTCCGTAAGATATTGCGAAATAGTGTAGTAAAACTTTTGCTTTTTTAATGTTGGAAAGTGTGTCTAGATGATCTGGCTACCCATGCGTGATTTTGTTTTTGTCAGATACGACGTAGTTATTGGTATATTGGGTATTTAACTGCGGTTGCCAATTTCTGTTTTTTTTTTCAATATTTGTAAAAATTTACTACGTAGTAAGGAATTGCCGTATATTATTGATTTTTTTTTCATGTTTATGTGTTAGAAAGTGTGCCTTGATGGTTGGGCTAACACGTGCATGTCTTTTTTTTTTATCTGAGATGCCGTATATTAGAATGTTGGGCATTTTTCCGCGAGTGCCCCTTTTTATTTGTTTTGCATTTTTTTGCTTAGTCATGTTACCGTAAGGAATTGGCAAGTAGTGTCGCAAAACTTATATTTTTATAGTGTTGGAAAGTGTTTCTAGATGATCTGGCTACCCATGCCTATTTTTTTTTTAGCCAGATATGGCGTATATATAAGTATGTGTTCGATTTTCCTGTGATTGCCATTTTTTCGTTTTTTCCCATTTCTTTCAAAATTACTACGTACTAAGGAACTATCACAGAGTAATATTTCATTTATATGTTTATTTGTCGGAAAATATGCCTTGATGGTTTGCCTAGCACGTGGCTGAAATTTTTTTTTTCTGAAATGCTGTATATTAGAATGGCCATTTTTCCACGAGTGCCCCTTTTTATTTGTTTTGCATTTTTTTGCTTAGTCATGTTACCGTAAGGAATTGGCAAGTAGTGTCGCAAAACTTATATTTTTATAGTGTTGGAAAGTGTTTCTAGATGATCTGGCTATCCATGCCTATCTTTTTTTTAGCCAGATATGGCGTATATATAGGTATGTGTTCGATTTTCCGGTGATTGCCATTTTTTCGTTTTTTCCCAATTCTTTCAAAATTACTACGTACTAAGGAACTATCACAGAGTAATGATTCCTCTAGATGTTTATTTGTCGGAAAATTTTGTTTACTTTTTTTTTGATTGAATATCATCAAATTTTTTTAGCTAAAATATTGTTTTACATTTTTTTTTCCGATTTTATTTCCCTTCAAAAAAAATTTTTTGGGTCAGAATTTTAATTTTATAGTCGTAAAATAATCGACAATTATCCAGCAACCCACCATACAATTTTTATGCATATCCAATAATAATTAGATTAGTAAATAACACCTTGAAATTGACATACCCTTCCTACATTTCAAGTGGCAGATTAGGGAGTCTGAGTCAGTGTGGTTGGCGGCCATTTTGTGGACATATCCGAAGCGTAAGCTGCCCTATCTATATATATTCTTGTTCCCTATAGAATTTTTGATATTTTGGTATATTTTTACCTGCATAAATATCATATTATATATTAAATATATGTATTTTTTTACGAAATTTCCAAGTACTCAAAAAATTACCTTTAGATATGGCCCCTGATATAAATGTAATTTACAAAATAATGAAGATTTTTTTACATATTTCTATTTTAGGATAACATATGTTTATTCCCTAAAAAAATTAGCCACTTCCTATTTCATTTGGGTACCCAAAAAAATTCATGAAATTTGGACAATTTTTTTTGGCCAAAAAAAGTTACCCTTTTTTTCTCATTTCAGATCTTCACCTCCATGGGTCTGACTTCATCCAAAATACATCAAGATGTGTCCTAAACATTCAAGAATCAATTCCTAAAAGGATTTGTGTATATATGTATAAACTTTTTTTTTATGAATTTTTATGTCAGGTCTTTTTTTTTTTCTACTTAATTTTTTAAAATATTTATAATAAATAGTTTTTCTGCAGATGAGTAGTATTTATCTTTACAGTTGTTTTAAGCATTCATTGAAGTTTTTTTTGGCAAAAGAAAAAAGGAGGTTACTGCAAAAACTGATTTTTCAAGAATTTTTTTTTGGCGTCGGGGTCGTTCGCGTCCGAGTATACCCTTAAAGGGGTGTCCGAGGACCGTACCTATCCAGGGTTAATCAGCGCGTAAGGAACTGGCCGCTGATATACAAAGGCTCCCCTGATTTTGAGGATTTTACTATTACTACTGCTTCCTATTCTGGAGCCTCTGTAGTTGATTGGTGCAGACCAGGTCAGTAATTTAGGTATTATAGCCTAGTAACGGTCAGAACAACATTTTAAATAGAAAAAATAGTATTTCCTGAAATCAGTGTGCTTTCACTGAATTTGACCTTCCTTTCAACAGCAAATGAACCGAAAACTCTGTAGACCGTCTAAGAAAGGGGATGTATTTTAGAAATCTAATGGTTTTTGCACCACACTGCGCTCGCATCGCTCGCGGAAAAAGAAAAACTTCAAGTTCCTATGTATTGGAAAGCAGTAAATGCTGAGCTGCGCACACTAACCTATTAACTACTATTTCTTCGATAATTAAGTTTTTATTTGCAGTGAAAATAAGTGCTGTTTTAGAAGAAAACATGTTTTTCAATAGGAAATACCTGTTGTTTTTTAGTAGAAAAGTTTTTCCCGTCTGTAACTGTACTAAAACCGTAATTCAAATGAAAAAATACTAGAACACCATCTAACTTAAGGTTCCTCACCTAACCTAACCTAACCAAGGGGCCATATCATTATTACTGTATTATTAAGAATTAGTCTCAAGCCTTTGGTTGCTTCCGAACCATCTTCACTCTTAGTAGCAAAGTGATATTAAATCATATTTCATAATTCATAAAACTAGCCTCTTAACATTGTATTTCAGACAAAGATACATTTGTGTGTGTGTATGTGTATAGTGAAATTCTTTAATTTACAGTATTAACAAATGTGCAAAACCATATATTTTTCCTATTGGTTATCTTTGTTTATGCATTTATGACCTTTATTGTATAAACCACTCCTAATTTGTATGTTTCTCCACCCTTTACTCACAACAATTTTTGGGAGTTCCAATAAGAAACATGGTTTTTGTGTTGGGAAGCCCTCCCCCCCCAAATGTATACAGTATTACTCCATGCATTAATGGTATATATGCATAAATCATGCCAAGTTCATTTGAAAAATATACAGCATATAGCATGTGTCATGAGAAAGTCATGAGAAAGCAGGCTTACTGGGTCGAATCATATAATGATGGAGAATCAGGAATGGAACGCAACCTAATCACACCCACCTAACCATACTTAGGAAGCTGTCCTGCCTTCCCAGAGTTACTTGCCCTTCCAATACCCTGTTTCATAACCTTTTATGACACCTATCACTAAGTAAACCTCAAATAGGTAATCTAGGTGTATGTAGTTGGTAGCGACGAGCATAAACTTTCTTATTAATTGTCAAAAATAAATTTTCCTCATAGAGAAAATGATGTTTATCTTTTTCTGAGGCTATATTTACATTTTACAAAATATTATGATTTATTGTTACCTTGCCAGGAGTGAAGCCTGCTGGGAAGCAAACATAAGGGTTGAGACTTTGTCATAGGTTAAACTAAGGATACGACTGTCTAAGGTGGAGGTCACAGGGGTGGCATAGTGCCCCATCCTCTCCCCATTAGGTAAGGATACTGCTCCTGGGTTAGTTCAAGTGGGGACCCTTAGGTTAGGTGTTGTTCTTGTGTTTTTTTTTTTTTTTTTTTTTTTCCCCCAAGTTAAAATATGGTTTTTGTCATAACTTTTGGAATTTTAAAGTCTAAAATGTGAGAAATGTAGGCTTCCCCCAATTATTTGCATCAAAACAGTTCAAAGTATCTATAAATATACCAGGAACGCTACTTATTTTCTTCATTTGGAATATTATGCTATAGTATATATTTACCTGCATATAACTGTAGTAATTACTTATCTGGTCCATTTCAACCAACTGCTGGGGCTCCAAAATCTTTTTACTTCGCAGTTGTCTTCAATTCTTTCATGAATAGGTATTATTTCCCTAAAACACTACAAAAATTACACTCAGCTGCCATTGATTATATGAAAAAGCACTTTTGTTCACTGTATTATAATTTCATTCCCCATAACCAATTCATGCACTTACAGTAGCCGTTTGAGTAACACGGGAGGACTTTGTAAGGGATGTATTAAACAAAAAGTATGAAAACACCGGGTAACTTTAGTTTAAAGATTTCAGAGGTTAGGTATTTGAAAATGTTAGGTAATGATTAAACAAGAAAAAAGAATAGATATAGGTCTCAAAAGTGCATGATAATGGCTTATTACTTTGCCAAACTTCAATTGCATAACTTGGAAAATAGCAATACAGTTATGTGCATATTTTGGTCAGTTTATACCCCATTTATTATTGACTTGTTCCTTTTAGTTTCAAATGAAATTAGCAAAAATGGTCGGCATACCAATTTCTTATAGCAAATTCCATATTGATGAGAAATTGAGGTATCACATGATTGCCCTTTTTCTTATATTCTTTGGTTTTACTGCAGTATAATGTCAGAATACGGTAGTTGTGCATACTGCATATTTTACTTGGTACCTTAAAAGTCTTTTTGTATCGTAAGTATTATTGTGATGGTATAGTAAAATAATCTCTCATCAAAATCATGAAATTTTTTCATCCTATCTATATTGGGTATATTGGTTTTGGCGAAGCTGAGCTATCCATGATAATTTTAGTAAGGGATAACTACCCCTGGGGTAGTCGGCTACCCCTCTCACTCAAGCGACCTGGTTTAGTAACCACTTTGCTTACTTGGCTTGGTAGTGACGGTCGTACTGCTGTGATAATTTGCTTTTTCTTTTTTGAATGTGTATGCGTGTGCGTGACTTAGTCCCATGCGTACTTGTCCATGTCCCGAAGGCTGCACTTAGAGGTACCTTCATGTCCGGTGTTAAGACGGACCATCACCTGCTTTGTCCTACTTGTTGGGGCTGCCGGTGTTCGAGGAGCGACAGCTGTGTAGAGTGTAGGGAGTGGTCTGCCTCCCAGTGGGAGAGGTTCGGGCGATGGAAGAAGAAGTCTAAGAGTGGTTTTTAGCCCTTGGGGTCTTCCTCAAAGTCAAAGCAATGCCAGTCTTAGACTCTGAGAGTTTTGCCGATCCACCATGGGCGGTGGCAGGGCACACTCCTGATGTTTCCCCTGCGTGGAGTACATATCTCATTCTCGAGAGAGAACAGCCAAAGGGCAACGGAGGCTCAAGAGATTATTACGTTTCTCATGCTTTTCCTCCAACCCTCGGGTGCACAAGCCCCCCTCGTGGTAGGTAGATGTTGGGCAGACTTCCCCTAGGGAGCAGCCTGCTGGACGTTCCCCTACTCTTGAGTGATCATGATCCATAATGGGATCAAATGTGAGGATCATCTTTATGAGTAGCTGTATGTCAATGGTCACAACTCAGAAGGTCTACTGGTTAGACCTACCAGTTATAATTATGTGTGAGCGCATGCGTTTTTCTCGTAGGTGCTAGTGTCTCTTGTTAAAGAGAACTCGCACATGCACATAAGAGTTGCTTAAGAGAGATGTACGTAACATTGAGGCAGAGTAAATTGCCTACTGTACAATATTCTAAACCCCTAACGATCTGAGCACACGCCAGGGGTTTATTGATTTTAGTCCTTCTGCGAACCCTTTCAAATACATTTCGTTCATGTGTGTGCACTGCCATGCCAGTGCATCCAAAGAAAAGTATGTACAGTAAACTCTTATGTGAGATCAAGCTCTCCATGAGAGCGAGTGCTCAGGTGAGAGTCTTGTGTTCACCTTGAGGGGACACTACTAGACAAATTGTGTCTAGGGATGCTTGTAGATGTTGCATGTCTGGGTGACTTATGGATGAGGCATGTATGTGTCGTGTGTCTGGGTGAGGCACATCTGGATGAGATGCATGCGGGCATTGGATAGAAGCTAGTCTTTGTTTTTCCGGATGATGAAGAGGGTTCCTGCAAAGATTGACTAGCATCCTTGCTGAGGGGTGAGAGTGCTCGCTTGCCAAGTTCTCGCAAGTCGCTAGAAGCTAGTTGATTGCAGACCAAGTCTAGTGATCAACAATGCAAAGCAATTGGCATCCAATAAACGAGGTTGAGAAAGTTGAATCAACAACACTTGTTAGGAGACCTGTTACATGCGTTTGTAAACAAAAAGGAAATAGAATTCCTTCGGGAAGGAGTCAGTTCTTCGACTCCAGGGAATTTTAACTAGAAAGCAGCGAAGTTGAGAATCTTGCCTTCACCTCTGGCCAACCTATAGGGTTGTAGGAGACATGTTATCATTAAACATATCTCTGACTAAAGAATAATATCCCAGGATCCAGTTGCGTTATACCGGGAACAAAGTCCAAAAGTACTGATGAAAAACTCTGGAAAAAGATTGAAAATCTGCCAAAGTCTCCAGCCAGTTGAAGCTCTGTCTCCACTGATGGCTGCTATCAAAGTGACTACATGACGTATTCCAGCTTCTCTGTTGTCGTTCTCCTATATAAAGGCCGATGGTTTGTATTTGTCCCGGAACAATTATGTGCTAAGTGGGTGATAGTTTCCTTGTAATCTTAGTTTAAGAAATTCATCCATAATTTCTCTTGTTTTTCATTCAAGATTTCTTCTTTCTTTACAGTAATTCATTGCTCCCTGCTCTTAAGTAACATCATGACTGATGTCTATCAGTTTGCTGTTGCCCCCATCACTTGCCATGCCTGGAATAAGGATCGTACCAGTAAGTATCTCAAGTTTGTTGATGTTCAATTTCTTGTCGCAAGTTAAAATTAATATCTTGTATTAAAGTTATTAAAAAACTCTATTTGTTCAACATAAAGATTTAACCAAGTGTTTGTAACTAATTTATCTATCTACCTATCATGGCACTCCCCAAATTTAGGGGGGTAGCCAACATCAAAATATATGAGAGGGGTTTGTTCAGTAACTGGAATACAAACCTACGCTTTTTGTATGGGTATACTTTCAGAGATGCTGAAAGGACGAGACATTAAAATTTAGCAAGGGTTAACTACCCATACCACTAGTTAGCTTGGTGTAGAGCAGGTAGATAGCTACCCCTCTCACTCACACACCTGTGAATGTGCTTCAATTTACTTTTGGTTCGGAGGTAGAGTTGTTGTTTCCGCTTTTCCTCCTTGCCTATTTTGGACTGCCATTAATCTTTCTTTTTAACCTATGTTACTTCTTAAGTATACTATACAGTACTGTATATGAAAACATTCTTAATGTTTATGTATATTGTAAGCTTTCTTTACAGTGTATGTTGCTGTTTGTGTGATAGAATGGCAGGTTTTTTAAGGACAGAGAACCTTTCCCCCGGGGACATCAGTCTTCTCGTTGGCGGATAGCCTTCCATGTGACAATACCGTTGCCGCTGGAGAATCGTCATCGTTTGGATACTCCTCTGTTCTGTTGTTGACATTGCCTTCCCCCCATGTGGAATCTGCAGGGTCATCGCCGCTCACTTTTCGTGGGCGACCGGCAGTATACTCTGCAGGGGGGGCACCTTTTTCGTTCGAGGATTAGGTTGCTCTTCCGAATGGTTTTCTTCATTAATCAAGTGATATTATAACTTTGTAATTTACCTTTTCAGCTTCTTCTCCGTGGGGAACCCCCTTCCCACCAGAGAGTCGAGTGGTTCTCCCGAGTTGTTAATTTTCTTAGCTGAATTAATTAATTGCAATTCTTATGTTACAGTTTTTACACTGCCCCTCTCCTTCTCTCATCGATGTTGGCCGGGGAAGGGAGTGCGCAGACTTTAATTTGTTTGTTCTCTTGTGGGACACCTTTCCCATCTGTGGACTAGATGCTCCTTCCCGAGGTAGTTTTTGTCACATTTATTTTATTTTTCCTCTGTTAGCAATGTCGTTCTTCTTCGTTCGAGTAAGATAGCAGACGCAGAAGACCAGTACCGTTCGTTCCTGGGGAAGCTGCTGTCTCTGCACCATTATTTTCCTGTCCTGCCCCTGTGGCAGCTCCTGATCAGCACACAGTCTTTGAGGAACTCCTCCAGCTACAGTTTCTCTTGCGGCTCTCGATGCAGACGACCTTCAACTTGAACAAGGCTTGTTGGTGAGAAGCAAAGAGCGCTGCCCGGAGGTCTGCCTCCAGGGATTGGATTACTTTCCCCTCTGAGGGAGAGTTATCCTCCCTAGGTGTTGGGCTCCCTTCCGAGGGAGAACTTCCCTTCATGATCTTCATCTCATTGTATTGATCGCTGATTGCTGTTTCTTCGCCAAAGACTATGCTCCTCCCCTGATGCCGAGTCCACTCTTCCGTCGGGGGCGAAATAAATCCTGAGGCAAGTCTCTTCTGTAAGTGTTCACCTCTCTCGTTCACGAGAGAGGCCACTCGTAGAGACTCCTCTTTGAAGGCCTGCTGCTGCTGATCAGATTGCTGATCCTCCTGCCCCATCGGTGGTTCAACACCGTGGTTTTTGACCCCCCCCCCATGCTCCTCCACCTTTGGAAAAAAGACTCCTCTTCGGCTCTTCCACCTCGTCAATGCAGTCCTCCTCTTCGGAGGATCCTTTTTGTCCTGATTCTACTGGTTCCCGACCTTCGCAGCTTGTCGACAGGTGACTACTTGTGAGCACTCTCCGACTACACAGTGGCCACGATAACCAGCCCTTGACCATCAGCTCCGTTCATCAGAACAGAGCCGTTCTAAGGAACAGCATCAGCCCCTTATGCAGGGTATCGTGTCCCGTTCTCTCGTCTCCCTCCACTGGTCAAGACCCAGCGTCAACGAGCTCTGATGCAAAGGGATCCGCAAAGTCCACACCATGAGAAGGTTAGACAAGCGGTAAGACCACAGGTGAAGCTTCATGTGCACTTTGGACCTAAAGAACGCATACTTCCAGATCCCAAACTATCCATCTTCAAGGAAGTATCTGAGATTCAGTCTAGACAACAAGAAATACCAGTTCAGGGTACTGTGCTTTGGTTTTTCCACAGCACCTCATGTCTTGACCAGAGTATTCGCCCCAGTATTATCCTGGGCTCACAGGATTGGCATCCGTTTCATTCGTTATCTGGACGACTGGCTGATCCTAGCTGACTCGGAAGCAACCCTTCTTCAATGCTGGGATAAACTTCCGAGGCTTTGCTAAGATCTGGGGATCATAGTAAACCTTGAAGTTTTCCTTGCCTCTTACTCAGAAGACTGGTTATACCTAGGAATGATTTTAGACACCAATCTCCACAAAGTCTTCCCATCAGACAACAGGATAATGAGGCTGAGAAAGGTCGCAAGACCTTTTCTCAGAAGAGAAGAACTCCCACCCCAGAAATAGCTGTCTTCTCAGACACCTATCATCCCTAGCCCGTCTAGTTCCCAACAGCCGCCTCAGGACTTTATCTCTCCAGTGGTGACTAAAGTCCAATTGGAATCGGGCCTTTGATTCCCCGGACATTCTAATCTCCACGAGACCAGAGAAATGGACGGACCTCGAGTGGTGGGTGATAGACGAAAATCTGCGGAGGGTTGTAGATCTTCTTGTCCTCCCCGGACTTGCTGCTGCTTTCCGACTCATTAAAAGAAGGAAGGGTGGGGGCCCACATGCTGCACCATACGACCTCAGGCCTCTGGTCAGAGTCCAAAAAGTACTTTCACATAAATCTCTTAGGGATGAAGGCCGTCTTTCTGGCTCTTCAACGGTTCCATCAGTTCATGGTGGGCTACTCGTCGCTGGTGATGAGCAACAACACCATATTAGTGGCTTACATCAAGAAACAAGGAGGTCCTTTTTTGCAGCCCATGTCCCATTTAGCATTAGAAATACTAAGGTGGGCTGAAGTCCGCTCGGTACTGCTATCAGCCCATTTTATTCCAGGCAAGAGGAATGTGCTCGCCGACAATCTGAGCAGAACATCTCAGATAGGGGGTACTGAATGGTCTTTGGATCATCTAGTATCCAACAAAGTCCTAACTTTGTGTGGTTCTCAGTCTGAGGATCTGTACGCACCGCCCTGAACTTCAGTCTCCCACTGTACTACTGTACTCCCCAATCCCAGACACAAAGGCTCTCTGGCAAGATGCATTCCAACAACAGTGAGACAACATCGACATTACGCCTTTTACGTGTTCAGTCTGATGAGAAAGGTACTCAACAACGCCAGAAAATCATCCAACCTCTCAATGACTCTCATAGCTCTGCTATGGCATCATGCGAAATGGTTTCCGGACCTTCTGCAACTCCGGACGGAGCCTCCAAGAGAACTCCCTCCAAGACAGGATCTACTCAGAGTACCACAAAGCTTTAGCTTCATTACGACTTCACACCTGGAGACTATCCAGCATCTCCTCACTCAGAGAGGATTTTTGCAACGAGTTGTGAAGAGGTTGTCTGGATATCTGTAGAATTCCTTAGCAGCAGTCTACCAGGAAAAGTGGAACGTCTTCTGTTTTTGGTGTTGTGGAAGGGCTCTTTCTTCTCTCGCTGCCACTATTCCAGCGATAGCAGAATTCCTTGTGAATTTTCGGAAGGAAATGCGCCTTTCAGTTGCAGCAGTGAAAGGCTAGCGCTCAGTCTTAAGCCTCGCCTTCAGACTGAAAGGAATGGACATATCCTCATCACCAGAATTTTCCTTACTGAATTGGAGTTACGAACTTGCCTGTAATCAGTTGGAAGTGAGACCTCCCCCTTGGAACAGGGTTCGAGTTCTCCGGTCTCTAAAGAGGCCTCCCTTCGAACCATTACGCAAAGCAAGAGATCGCCACCTGACTTGGACGACAGTGTTCCTACTCATCCTGGCCTCGGCCAAACAAGTCAGGGAAATTCATGGTCTCTCATATGACATCGCCTGTTCAAGGGGATGGAGAGTGGTAACGTTCAGCTTCGTCCTTGAGTTTGTTGTCAAGACTTAGAATTCAGTGGTGTCGGATCCGAGATTCGACTCATTCCGGATTATGAGTCGCCGCTCTGTAGCTGATGATCCAGATTATCTGTTACTGTACCCAGTGAGGAGTTTGAGGCTCTACCTCAAGAAAACTGCACAGCTACTGCTGTTACCTTAGCAGTCATCATAAGGTGACCCAAGATGGCAACAGGGCCTATCAGAACTGCGTCACATTCACTCGCCAATCCTAGCATGCTGTTTTACCCCTCTCGTATCTATCCTCCTGTCACCAGGGCTTGCTTAACTCCATTCACCCAGACCTTGACCTTCCTCCTGCACTTCTTCCATGAGCTCTTGTATTAATTATTTTCTTCCGCAGATAACCATTTTTCATCCTCTATATGTACAAACCACCTCAACACATTCATATCCACTTTAGCTGCTAATTCATTTCTCACACCTGTTCTCACTCTTATTACTTTGTTCCTAATCCTTATCCAACCAAGATACAGCAATCATGCTCCTCAGATACTTCATCTTGAACACATTCAATTTCTGTCTCTCTCTCTCTTTTATTCCCTACAACTCCGATTAATACATCACAGTTGGTACTATCACTTTCTCAAATATAACTCTTTACAACCATTCCTTACCTTCTATGATTTATCAGTCCTTTCACTGTCCCAACACTGCATCCTTCATTCACGCTCAATTTACATCTGTTTTCACTCTACCATTTGCAACAACAACAGACCCCAAGTACTTAAACTGATCTACTTCCTTAAGTAACTCTCCATTCAACATTCAATCCAGCATCACCCTTGCTTCTTTTACACCTCATAACTTTACTTTTACACACATTTACTCAGAACTTTTTTCTCTCATATACCCTTCCAAACTCTTTCACTAATCAACACAGCCTATCTTCTGAGTCTACAATCAATACAGTATCATCCGCAAACAGCAACTGATTCACCTCCCACTCACGATCACTTTCATCTACCAGTTTCAATCCTCGACCAAGCACTCAAGCATTCACCTTTATTACCCCTCCATCAACAAACTAACACAGGCTTTACTGCCTTCGTATAAACTCCACTGCTTGGAACATCCTTCCACCAATTCCATATAACCTCATAATGTTCCACATCGCATCCCTATCAACTTTATCATAAGCTCTCTCCAGATCCATAAATGCAAAATATACTCCTTACCTTTTACTGAATATTTCTCACTCATCTGTCTAACTATAGAAATCTGATCTATACGTCTCCTACCTCTTCTGAAGCCATCATGCACCTCTTAAGTTTGCACCCTCTGTTTTATCCATAATCCTATTGATTAACACTACCATACACTTTTCCAACCAAACTTAATAAACTATTTCCCATAGAATCACAACACTCATTAACATCTCCTTTGCCTTTGTATAGTGGGACAATACACGCTCACACCCTGTACACTGCCACCATTGACAACATAAAAACAGATTAATCAATCTTGCAAACCATTTCAGCAGTCATACCCCTTCCTTTACATCTCAGCCCTCACACCATCCATACTAGTTGAATTTTCTTCTCTCTTTCCCAATGCTTTTTTCACTTCCTCTCTAGTAATCTCTCTTGTTTTCATTTCCCATCACAGGCACCTCAACACCTGCAACACCAATTTCATTTGTGTTGGGCAGGCTTAATAGAAGAGCCATGGATGGTTGGTGGTTTATCAAGAGGTTGTCTTTTCTTTATCTGATTCTTTTTTTCTCAAAACCATCCTTACTGTCTTCCTTTCAGTTGAAGTGGCTATCTTGGAGGGTATTTAGCCTTGCATGGTGTATCGGCTCCTCCATGTTGACCAGTTTTTCCGACTTTTTACTATAGTGTCTGGGTTTGATCTATCACTTTATTTATAATTCTGTACATATTGTTTTTGTTATAATTCTTTTTAATCTAGTTTTAAGTATGATGTCTCTTTTTCATTAATATTAATTCTTATGCTGTCTAGAGACATTGAGCGAAATCCGGGACCAGTACATCGTAGATTTCGTCAATGTCGTCTTCTGTATTGCAATATTCGTGGTCTTCATGCAAATACTCAAGCCCTTACAGTTGCGTCCAGACAGTATGATATTCTTTTGTGCTCAGAAACTTTGGTTTCTAATATGAGGCACTCATCTGAGCTCCTTATAACTGGTTTTAAGAAATCCACAATGTTACATGATTCCATCCCTAGGGCCAGTGGAATGGCGGTGTATATTAGGACTGAGTACCCTGCTTCTCATAAGTCCTGCTATGAATGTGGATGTCATGAGATTCGGGTAATGAAAGTTTATGGCAGGCACAACTACTTTTATTTGTGTTCGATCTACCGGAATCCAGACATGGATGATTCTATCTTGGATTGCATTCTTACCATTATGGCTAAGATACAAGAAGATGATAGAAAGGCTTCTTTTGTCTTTGTTGGTGGTTTTTTTAATGCTCGCCATAGGGAGTGGTTAAGTTCTATCTCTCCTACTGATTGCCATGGCTTAAGAGCTTTAGACTTTGCCTCGGAATCAGGCTGTGAGCAAATCATAAGTGAAGCTACTCATAGATCTGGTAATTGCTTTGACCTTGTATACACCGACTCCCCTGGCGTTATAACTAGTAAGGTTGGTTCTCCAGTCGGGACATCTGATCATGTCTTGATTTCATTAGTAGTGAAGACTGAGCAGCCTGTCTCAGATGTATCATACTCTTGTAAAATTTATATGAAATCTCAAGCAGACTGGAATGGGATTTTGCATGATCTTTTGTGCTTGAATTGATCACAATTATATAGTAGTGTTGATCCTGTTGTCCCTTTGAAAGAGAATCTAGTCAACATAATTGATAGGCGTATCCCTTCTCGTATGCTAAGGTACCGAGTGAAGGACAAACCGTGGTTCAATGATGATTGTAGACATGCTTATTTGGAGAAGCAGGAGGCCTATCATCTTTGGAAGGGTAACAGATCAGATTTGACCTGGAATAACTATACTCGCCTAAGAGCTTTTGCTCAGAGTGTTTATGCCTTAACTGAAAAGGAATACAATTTAAGCATAAAAGAAACCCTTTCTGGTACAACTCAGGAACATGAATGGTGGTCTACCCTTAAATCTGCACTCTTTGGTGTAGATGTAACAGTTCCTCCTTTACTTAAATCAGATGGCTCAGTCACTCACTGTCCAAAGGAAAAGGCAACCCTTATGGCTGATGTTTTTTACAGTAAACAGAGTAATGAAAAACTTGAACTTCCTCAATCTTGTTTTCTTGAGGCTAAACTAACTAGTTTAGCTTTTCAATCTCGTGAAATTAAAGTTCTGTTGATGGACCTTCATGCTTATGGAGGTGTAGACCCAAAGGGTATATTTCCATAGCTTTCTATAAAGACTGCAGATTTCTTAGCTCCAAAGTTATCTGTTATTTTGCGCAAGTAAGCAAGAAAAGGAGCTTTTAGCACTTGTTGGAGAATTGGTAATGTTACTCCTTTATGTAAATGTGTTTGTGGTAGCTCATGTCCAACTGATTACCGCCCTATTTCCATAACTCCCGCATTATCTAAAGTGTTTGAACGTCTTTTGGCAAAACGTCTTAATAGGTTTGCTGAAGGTAATCATTTATTCCCTAGTTTGCAATTTGGTTTTCGTAAAGGCCATGGAGCATGTGATGCCCTTCTTACAATCTTCAATGCTGTACAGAAATCTCTTAATTGTGGTCAGGAAGTTCGTATGATTGGCCTTGATTTTAGTGCTGCCTTTGACCGTGTTAATTATGAGGCCCTTGTTTTCAAACTGAAACAGTTGGGAGTGGGTGGGTCATTTCTTAGCATTATTATTGATTTTTCGAGTAATAGATCTCAAAGAGTTGTTGATGGGCACCATAGTGAATGTAGGAATGTGATATCTGGTGTTCCACAGGGTAGTGTGCTTGGCCCATTACTTTTCATACTATATACACATGACGTGGTTCGGTCTAGAAAACAAGCTTGTTGAATATGCAGATGATGCTACTCTCTTTGCATCAATTCCATCCCCTGAATATAGATCTGGGGTTGCTGAATCCCTTAATAGAGCTCTAGCTAAAATTAGTGCATGGTGCAAATTATGGGGTATGAAGTAGAATCCTAACAAATATCAAAGTATGATTGTAAGTAGGTGAAGGACAGTGGCTCCTCAACATCCGGATCTCAGTATTGATAATGTTTCTTTAGCTTTGTATGACACTTTTAAAATTTTAGGTGCGATTCTCAACAGCAAATCTACTTTTGAGAAACACATTAGGTCTGTGCCTTCTTCAACTGCACAAAAAAATTTGCTTATTGAGAAAGTTTCAAGATTTTTGGTGAACAATCTATTCTGGAGAAGTGTTTTAATTCTTTCATTCTCTCTTGTTTTGAGTATTTTTCTCCTGTCTGGTCTTCAGCTGCTGATTCTCATCTTAATTTGTTGGACAGAAACTTAGTCTATTAAATTTCTTATTCCTGATCTAGATATTAATCTTTTGCGCCGTCGTTCAATTAGTTCATTATGCATGTTGCATAAGATTTTTCATAACTCTAACCATCCTTTATATTCAGATCTTCCTGGACAATTTCATCCTGTTCATAATACTAGGCAGGCAGTTAATTCTAATTGCCAGGCCTTCTCCATCACGAGGCTCAATGCTACACAGTATTCTAGAACTTTTATTCCAGCTGTGACCAAGTTGTGGAATGATCTTCCTAATCGGGTAGTTGAATCAGTAGAACTTCAAAGTTCAAAGTTGCAGCAAATGTTTTTATGTTGAACAGGCTGACATAAGTCTTTTTATGTTTATATATGACCTATCTGTTTTGACATTGTTACTGTTCTTAGAATGATTTATTGTTAATTTGTTCTCATCATTTATTTATTTCCTTATTTCCTTTCCTCGCTGGGCTATTTTTCTCTATTGGAGCCCTTGGGCTTATACCACCTTGCTTTTTCAACTAGGGTTGTAGCTTGGATAGCAATAATAATGATAAGATCCATCTTCAACATGCAGCAACCTTTCAAAATATTCGGCCCATATTTTTCTTGCCTCTTATCCTTTCAATAACCCCTTTTCATCTCTCACTGACTCTTCACGCCTCGATCCACCCTTCCTTACTCTCTTCATTTCTTTCCAAAACTTCTCATTCTCTTCATATGCTCTACCTAATCCCTAACCCTACCTCCTCCTTGCCTTAGCACCTTCCATTTTACTTCCACATTTTCTCTATATATTTCATACTTCTCTATATTGTTACTCTGCTGCCATTCTTCAAATACCATGTCTTTTTGTTCTTATTTTTCCACCATCTTTACTTCATTCTACCACTCGCTACCCTTATTACCTCCAACAAACCTTTTACCACATACATCACTTGCATGCCAAACATTTTTTTTTTCTTTTTAACACTCCTCTAGATCATCTGTTTCTCTCACTTTCACTGTCATATACCACTTCCAACCTTTCTTTATAATAACTCAATACCTTTGGTTTTTTCAACTCTTCCATCTTCACTCTCCCTTTTACATCCTCCCATTCGATTTCTTTATTCTATTGCTGCAACTAATTTTGCTTCAACCAAGCGATCCGACATACAGTACCTGTACCCATATCCCTAAACACGTGCACACCTTTCAATCTCCCCGTCAGCCTTCTTGTCATCAACACACAATTCATCAATGCTCTTTTCTACCACTCTTATAGTTGTCACTCTTATCCATATATACTTATATATCTCTTTTTGAAAGTACTATTTCTTACCACCAAGTCTTGTTCAACTTCTAATATCATCTTTTACCTCTCCAGCACTTATTGTGGCATTTAAGTTACCCAATACAACTACATAATTCCTTCTACTCAGTCCTCCTTCACGCCTAGTTAACTTATTCCAGAAACCATTCTACTCTTCTTCACCTTCCTCACAACCTGGCCCATACTCACTAACAGAAGCCCAACATTCTACCCAACCTAACCCTTACCCACATTAACCTGGATGACACCACCTTCCATTCCACTAGTTAATCTATCATCAATGCACTCAACAATAAAACTACACCTATTGCTCTTCCCCCTTTCACTTCACTAAACATCACTTCACCCTTCCCCTTTACCTTTGTCTCACAAAAGGTCAATACATCGAACTTCCTATTCCTGAATATCTTACCCATTTCACATCATTCACTCTGCATCTTATTACATTCATGCACATTCAGACACCCCAAAATTAGAGTTTGAGGAGCAGTCAAACTCTCCCCAATTCCTCTCCTTTGCAGGAATGAATATAATGAAGAATGGATTCCCAGTCCCCTCGTCCCATTCCTTCCCTTTTAGTAACTAATAATTTTAATAATACTATACAGGTAATAATTTTGGTATTGCTGTAATTTTATTTCACATGCAGAATTATTCATGTACATATTGTCTTTCAATTCCAGAAGTGGCACTGTCTCTCAATGACAATGAAGTTAATATTTATGGACGTGCTGGTATTGAGTGGAAGCTGGAAGAAACTTTGAAAGGTCATGATTTACGTGTGACTGGCATTGATTGGGCACCTAGTACCAACCGAATTGTTACTTGTGGAGCGGTATGTTTTTGTTTTAAATGCATTTGCTATAATATACACTATACTGTAATCCATGCATTTTGTATTGTTCATTGTTGACACTTAAAATTTTTTACTGTTTTTTGTGGGTGTGGTCTCATAAGTAGTTTTATAGTATCTTGTGAAGAGTGAATGGGAATCTCTGCCCCTACAAAGGCCATCATATTTTTTTTTTTTTTTTTTTAATTTTTTACACCAAGGTACTTTGTTTCAACCATAGATTGAAACTGTAGGGATAGAAAATAATAAAAGTATGATTTGATAATTGTAATTTTTTTTTTTTTATGAAGATACAAACCATCTTTTATGTTGGTGTATTCTTGGCAAGAAATGGGAATGTACATGTAAACTTAGTTTGTTCCATCACTAATACAAGCCAACGCTATGTATAGGAGTACAGTACTTCTTTCATAACTGATGACTTTTTGTCAGACTTCAGTCTAGGAGGAATTTAGTCTCCAAATAAATGGTGTGGGACAGGTTTCCACCAGGTGATGACTTTTAGTAGAATTTTTTTTTCAGGATCAAGAGTATTTTTTTTTTCAGGATCAAGTGTATGAATGTTCATTATCTGCTCTCTCATGGATTCCATTACTGAAGATGTTGACTCTTCTTTCACAGAAATCTTTCTAGGTTCCTCAAGAGGTAATCATAGATTTAAAGCTCTGCTATTGCCTCTCATCATTCTTTCCACTTATTATTGTCCCCTGCTACCATGTGACAGAGGCATGAGACCACCTTAGTGAGTGATGGATAACAATTTCTTTCTGTGTTGGAATTAAAGTTACAACTTTCTTCCATAGGAAAACAAGGAACATCTTCATTGTTACCTTATATGGCAAAGGTGTCCCTTGGCATTTCGATATTTATAGTCAAACTATTTTCTAGAGTGGAAGAAATGAGAATTTGTCCCACAATTCTCAAATTTTATATGAGGCAATGTCTCTACTCTATTGGCTGTATTTGCTCAACTCCTGAAAAATAATAAATTTTACCTATTCTTTCAATCTGCTTGTAACAATGACTACTCAACCTCATTACCTCTAGTGAAGTGTGAGTGGGTTATCATTTGTAGTTTGTTTTTGCCTTATTCTCCTCCTCGGATATTGGGCAAAGAAAAATTGAAACTTTTAGCCAAGTCTCCTTCCCATGGTACTGTACTGTGGTCAGGTCAACGTAGAACCGGTCTTCCCTCCGTCATACTTGGGTACTGAATGGAATCTTGGCTCCAGTACCGGGCCATGGAGCCCAAATTACGGTTCTATACCTGTTCGATGGAGTCCATTCCAACAAAGTCGTTTTGAGCGATGCTCGTTTTCAGCGGAACTATTTGAGCGATGAGTTGTTTAAGCCATGAGAAATTTAATATAAGTGCCCCTAAAAGCAATAAGATATTCTTAGTATCTATCAGGAAACTGAAATTGAGCATTTTAAAATCAATAGACTACCGTTTTTCATACACAGTATTGAGGACGTGTGATTCTTCGGCTTTTTTATATAAAGTACTTATACATTATCTTGGGAATCATTTTATTGAAGTGTGAAAGAGACAAATCAAGTTGTAATCGATATATGTATATAAAATGGATAAAGCAACTCTCAAGTTCTATTGTATGGTGATGTAAAGTACATGATGGCAAAGAATGATTAAAAACAACTTTAAATTACAGAGATGTCAATAATTTTACGGAAAAGGTGAACATTCTCAGAGTCATGATCCAGTGAAAGTTGACATGAAAAAAAATGAAATTGTGATCTCTGTCGAAAAGACACACAATCCTCCACGATGTATAGGTTACTTCAGGATGCAGTACTTGGGGTTTCAGATGAAATTGGATCATGACTTGGGACAGGAACAAATCTGAAGAGAACAATGCTAAGGAATCATATCGCCTCACTTTTAGCGAAGAATTATCTTTTTATTATATGGCATTTAAGTTTGAGATGGTAACCGTCTCATTGTTTTTGGTACTATTCTTTATGATTTGCTGAATGACTAGGCCTATATTTCTTTTAATAACCTTTGTCAAACTCTTTATAAAACTTATGTTAATTTTTTGCACTAGAACAGTATTATAAAATTGAATTTATTTTATTAAAGATAGTGATTAATGTTTAAATTTCTTTTAATAACCTTTGTCAAACTCTTGACACTAATATTTGTTTCAAATTCTCTTTGATACCTGTTGGCGAAGTAGCTTTGGACTAAAATTAATGTTAAAGTAGTAAGTCGCCGAATCTGACATTCGCTCTTAATGCATCGCTTTAAATGAACTTTACTCAACTGGCGATGCTGAAAAATACTTCGCTGAAAGTGACTTCGCTCAAAAGACTAGCAACGCAAAATTACATTAATCCTTCTCAGTAATATAATAAGCAAAGTGTTATATAAAATAAATTACAAAAATAGTTTTTCTTATATCATTCACAAGCCTCATGAAGTGCCCACATCCCAGTGTCTTTTATAGGACTTTCAAAACCTTAAAACAGTAGTTAGTAAGGGACACATGAATGAGTGACTGCTCTTTTTAATGCCCCAGTGCTTGCCTATTATAGTCTAATTTAGTACAGTACATTAATTTTTCTGCATGAAAGTCAAAAGACATTTGAAGACATACAGTGCAAGACTGTAAATGTGGTTATAATATGATTGATGTGTTTGTTACTAAACTGCTTGAATTTTTTAAGGATTAACTTTTTTATGGAAATAATGACTTTTCAGGATCGCAATGCTTATGTTTGGACTTGTGGAAGTGATGGAAAATGGAGCCCAACCTTGGTGCTACTTCGCATCAATCGTGCTGCCACTTGTGTCAAATGGTCACCAAATGGTTAGATTCAGTTATTCCCTTTCAGTTGATATAATAGTCAAGTTTTGTATTACATAAAACACTACAGTTTTAAGAGAATATTTAATAAATTTTCTTGTTCCTGTATAAATGTAAATATTGGGTTATATGTGCTTTCTTCTCCCTGAGGTGGGAAAATTAATATTAAAGGTGGACATGCATTACTATCGTTTACAAGGCCTGGTTTTCAAATTAAGATGATAAATCCATGAAGGGTACAGCAATTACAACAGTTTTCCAGGATTCAGGATTGATTTTTGTCTTTTCATAACAGATAATTATTGTTAGTTTTGTTCCCTTGTACATTTTAAATACTGTATTATAGTGAGATGCAATCATATTCCTCAATTGTCAGAGCTTTTGCCTCAATAGTTGTCAGTCCTGAACTTGGATATTAGGGTATTGACTGTAATTTCATGTCCACCAACTTACAAACATGTCAGAAATGTTTAAGCTATTCTTAAGTCCATATTACTGTCATCATCATCTCCTCCTCCTACGCCTATTGATGCAAAGGGCCTGGGTTAGATTTTGTCAGTCCCGAGCTTGATGCAAAGGGCCTGGGTTAGATTTTGTCAGTCCCGAGCTTTTAAATCAATACTTCTCCACTCGTCATCTCCTACTTCACGCTTCATAGTCCTCAGCCATGTAGGTCTGTGTCTTCCTAGTGTTCTGCCTTGTGGAGCCCAGTTAAAAGGTTGGTGAACTAATCTCTTGGGGAGTGCAAAGAGCATGCCCAAACCATCTCACCATGATCTCATCCACACATGGCACTCGAGTAATCTCTTATAGTTTCGTTTTGAATCTTGTCTTGCCACATCCTGTCTTACCATTTATCTCACAATATCCTTCTGAAGGCTGTGTTCTCAAATCTACAAAATCTGTTGGATATGGTTTCATTGTCATACCACGACTCGGGTCCATACAGTAACACTGTTCTCACTAAACTGATAATAGCCTGATTTTTATTGTAATTTCAGGCGATTTGATTTCCAAATTTTACTTAACCTAGCCATTGTCTGATTTGCTTTTTTCAATCTTTCATTAAACTCCAATTCTAAAAATCCTGTATTAGAGATCGTAGTTCCTAAATATTTAAATGATTCAACATCATTAATCCTTTCTCCTTCCAATGCATATTCCGTTCTTATCATCTGTGTTCTGTTCATCTTGAGCCCAACCTCATGTAATATTTCTTGAATTCTGGTAAGCAAGCTTTACAAGTCCTGTGGTGTTCTGCTAATAAGGACAGCGTCGTCAGCAATAATTATTACAATTAATGTGGTTTACATGGACATAAAAAGTTGTATACATATTACCTTACCTTAAAGGAAATCTATTTACAAACGTAAAAGTATTATGCATACTACTTTTTATGTCCATGTAAACCACATTAATTATAATAATTATTGAGGGGGACTGATAATTACAGTAAAAAAAAAATGGCAAAAACTGAGGTGTTAAACAATAATTATGCCTAACTTTCCAAAATTCAAACAAATCGGTGAACCCTGGAATCTTCCCTTGAGAGGCTATTGTTATAACCAGAGTTAGTTTTGTAAATGCCATTTAGAATTTTTATGAAATTTTATTCATTAGTAGAAATGAAAATACAATTTGTTCCTTTGCAAATACAACACTCGTCATTTATAGCTTATGGGATTACTCCCAAGTCTTAGTTATGACCAGATTCAAAGAAGTTGTGGGATATTGATAACATTGTATGGTTACCAGCTATCCCACCCATGCTGGGAAGGATTGTCTAAGGCAGAGAGACAGCCTCGGTTACCTCCTGCTTTTCCTAGTTGATGGACCTGTTTACGACTGCTTTCATGTTGAGCTTTATGCTAGTGCTTTGTGCTTTCTCTTTCATTAGGTGCATGCAAGTAATTATGAATGCTGCTCAAGGTAGTATGAGAAGCTGTCCTGGCCTTGATGGACATCCGTGTGGCACCTTCATGAGCAGGGTCAAGGTCTGTTCCCATCCTGTATGCCTGGGTTTTCTCTCGTCCCCATTTTCGTTTGGTTTGACTATAGTGCAGTCAAGAGAGAGAGAGAGCACTAGAATTTATCTTTCACTAAACTGCTTCCATTTGGAGGAACTTAGTCTTCAAAAGGAGGGATGCATTTCTAACTAACTTCACAAAACAGATGACTCCCCGAAACGCTCTTTTTCGTAGGAATTTGAGTATCATTGACTACCCTACTCTTTTCCCTCCCCCCCTGCAGAAGTGGTGGCTGTAGTGGAAAACTGTGAGAAGACCAGTCATAATTCTTTTCGGAGAAGAGCTGTGGCCTCACGATTCCCAGCTCCTCAACAGGTTCATAAGCCTTTGCCATTCAGGCTCAACAGTCATCTGCTACCAGATCCAGATATCGCACAGACCTCCAAAAGACATGATCATACTCCCTCTTATCATCGCAGGGGAAATTTCTCTGGAAGAAGGAAGAGAGGCTGTTAAGGGTCCCGTTAGGGAGGGCAGGTCCCCTGACTTAACACCATTAAGCAGATGCCTGAAAAGTAATTGGACAAGGTGGCAGATCCCTGGGCCTTAGAAGCGCTCCGCTCAGGGTATTGCGTCCCATTCACAAGCTGTTGCCCTCCTCCGACTCTTGACCCCAATGACTCCTCATTTTATGTGAGAAGATCAGAGAAAGACTCCTACTGGAGAAGGAAGCATCTCAAGTGCTTGTGAATGGTGCCATTGAAGAGGTATTAGACAGGTCCCCAGGCTTTTTCAGTAACCTGTTCCTGGTGGAAAAGTTAACTTGGGTTGGAGATCTGTTGTAGACCTTTCCCGTTTGAACCAGTTCATGCTCCAAATGCTGTTCAAGATGGAGATCCCAAGCACAATTCTTCAGGCTATCAGAAAAAAAAATTTCCTATTGACCATAGACTTGAAAGATGGGTATTTTCAGATCCCTGTTCATCACGGTTTAAGAAATGATTTAAGATTCCATTTCAGAGGTAAGACCTATCAATTCAAGGTGCTGTGCTTCAACCTATCCACAGCCTCATAGGTGTTCACTTGCCTGTTTTCCCTTGTCTCCGCATGGGCTCATGTCATGGGGGTATAAGGCTACTAAGATACCTAGCCGATTGGCTTCTAGCAGAATCAAGATCACAGCTCATATGCCACAGGGATGATCTAGATTTTTGAAGAAAAAGAGGGATCCACCTAAATCTAGATAAATCCGACCTTGTCCCTTAGTGGCGCCTTCATTACCTGGCCGTGGATATTGACTTAGTCAAAGCCAGAGTGTATCCGTCCTTAGACGGTTGGACGGTTCAAAGGTTGAGGCAAGTAGCGGCACCTTTACTTGATAACGAATCCTTTCCAGATCACTCCTGGTAGGAGCTTTTAGGACGTCTCGCCTCCCTCGAGAAGCTTGGTCCCTTTTGGAGGTTGTACCTTTTGTTCATTGCAGTAGGCACTGAAGAGTCACTGCTCACAAGCTTCCAAACTCCCATCAATTCTTGTGAAAGGCCCCCAAGTAGTGAGAACAGATCTCTGAAGAAAGAGGACTTGTTAGCCAGAACATTGCTATAGGCTTCCCCTCCAGAGTTTCTTGTTCACAGAAACTTCTCGACAGGGTTGGGGAGCTGTCCTACGGAAGGAACAGATTTTAGGGATATGATCACAGGAGGAAGAGACCTTCCCAGTTGAGCTACCTAGAAATGAGAGTTGCTCAACTAGTATTACTCCACTTTTCAAAGACCATCAAGGGTCACTCGGTAGTGTTGGTGAGCAACAACACGACCGTAGTAACCTACAGAAATGAACAAGGAGGCTCTGTGTCCCACCTGTTAAGTCAACTCCCTGTGAGGATACACAATTAGGAGCAGATAATCGCAGTTCTTCTTTCAGTCTGTTTCATCTTGGGAAAGAAGAATGTGATAGCAGATAAATTGAGCCAACTGGGGATGCAGTTGGCTCAGAAGGGTCTGCATACTTGTTATTATTATTATTAATATTATTATTAATAATATTATTATTATTATTACTTACTAAGCTACAACCTTAGTTGGAAAAGGAGGATGCTATAAGCCCAAGGGCTCCAACAGGGAAAATAGCTCGATAAAGAAAGGAAATAAACTACGAGAAAAGTAAAGAATAATTAAAATATTTTAAGAACAGTAACAACATGAAAATAAATCTTAGTATAAATTATTAAATCTTGAAAGAAAAACAAAAGGAAGATTAATGGGACAGAATAGTGTACCTAAGTGTTCACTCAAGGAAAAGAACTCTACCCCAAGACAGTGGAAAACTATGGTACAGAGGCTGTGGCATTACTCAAGACTAGAAAACAATGGTTTGATTTATAGTGTCCTTCTCCTGGAAGAGCTTCTTACCATAGCCAAAGAGTCTCTTCTACCCTTATCGAGAAGGAAGTAGCCACTGAATAATTACAGTGCAGAAGTTAACCCCTTGAGGAAAGAAGAATTGTTTGGTAATCTCGGTATTATAAGGTGTGCGAGGAAAGAGGAGAATATGTAAAGAATAGGCAAGACTATTCAATGTATGTGTAGGCAAAGGGAAAATAAGTTGTAACCAGAGATAAGGATCCAGTGTAATTTTGTCTGACCAGTCAAAGGACCCAATAACACTTTACCTGTAGTATCTCATCAGGTGGCTGGTTCCCTGGCCAACCTACTATCTACAAAAGTGGCAAAGAATCTTTGTACTTTGTGGGGTTCACAGATTGTGGACATTTTCATCACCCACTTCCAAATGTATTGCTCTCCAATCCCAGACTTGGTTGCAATGATAGAGGATGCATTCCAAGACTAGTGGGAGGGAATAGATATTCATGCCTTTCCCCCATTTTGCCTGATCTGTCAGGTACTGAACAAGATCATGGAGTCAAAGAATCTAAGAATAACACTAGTATCTCCAAGGTGGCCCCATGTGGAGTGGTACCTAGACCTTCTGGATAATCTCTCAGAAGTTCCAAGGGGAATGTGCGGCCAAATCTTCTGCGTTGACCTCATGTCAGAAAGTTTCACGACACAGTGCACTGCGTATCCCTTCATGGTTGGAGGTTATCCAGCATCTCCTCCAAAAGAGAGGATTTTCAAGACCAACTGCAGTCAGGACACCTCGGTAAGTCCTTAGCAACAGTCTATCAAGGAAAGTAATCAGTTTTCTGTGATTGGTTTTGTGAAGGGGTATTGCTCCACTCTAGGCCACTGGTTTTGTGAAGGGGTATTGCTCCACTCTAGGCCACTGGTTTTGTGAAGGGGTATTGCTCCACTCTAGGCCACTGGTTTTGTGAAGGGGTATTGCTCCACTCTAGGCCACTGGTTTTGTGAAGGGGTATTGCTCCACTCTAGGCCACTGGTTTTGTGAAGGGGTATTGCTCCACTCTAGGCCACTGGTTTTGTGAAGGGGTATTGCTCCACTCTAGGCCACTGGTTTTGTGAAGGGGTATTGCTCCACTCTAGGCCACTAATCCACTAATTGTGGACATTTTGATGTTCCTGCAGAAAGAGAAGTTTCTAGGTCACAGTGATGAAAGTCTATTGCTCAGCCTTAAACCAGGTCTTCAGACTGATGAAAATAGACTTCTCTTCCTCTTGGGAAATTTTGTCTCTTAACAAGAGTTTTAAGCAGTGTTGCCCATGTGGGGAACTCAACCCCTGTCACAGAGTGTGATTAAGGTTCAAGGCCCCCAAAAATGGCACCTTATGAACCTTTTCATAGAGCCTCAGATCAAGACCTCTCCTTAAAAACGCTCTTCCTTCTGGCTTTACCCTCATCTAAGAGAGTGAGCGAGTTGCACGGTTTATCGCATCTTGTTTTACGCTCCAAGTAGTGGAAAGCTCTCTTTTCTTTTGTTCCAGAGTTCATGGCAAAAACCCAGAGTCCATCCATTGTTGACAACTTAAGTGATTCTTTTTCCATCTCCACTATAAGAGGGGTAACTGCTGAATGTTACTTTGTCCTGTGAGGGCAGTTAAACGTTACATTAAGAGAACTACTACTCCTCATCCTAATGTCTTGTCCTGAACATATTTTTTTACTGCAGGTCGAAACAAAAAGAGGGTAACAAAGAACAACATCTTTTTTTAGTTGCAGGAAGTCATACTGAAAGCCTATAAATCCTCGGGAAAAGTGCCAACTCTGGCCCCTTCTAGAGATCATGGCATTCTGCAAAACTGCTCGGTAGCCTAAGTCCTTAGTGCTGGTAGACCACTTTTATTGCACATTACCATATGGACTGTACCCACAGATCACTTGACACTTTTTCTGTTGGTCCAGTAGTTGCTGCTCCACAGATGTATAAAAATTGCCTTTTCAGGACGTCTAACCTTTGGTCACATCATTAGTTATGTTCATCGTAAGGGAGTATGAGAGTAAAATGAATGAGTTCTTTTCATTTCTTCTTCTGGACATCCTGGGAAGTATCTTAACAGAAGAAACACTTATGCTGGTAATAGGTTTTTCATATGACATTTAATCTTAAGTAATTTTGGAACTTATTAAAACGAAATTATAATATTGTTCTAGTCATGTAATAACTTGCTCGGGATTGACTTCTTGACCTCGCCTCTCATACGATCCGGTCTTAGAATGTCATCTATTTTATCTGGTTTAAAGGTTAGACAGATTCCTTCCTGCTACAGGGGACTGCCTACCACCTAAATGATGACAGTTTGTGTTTGTATAGGAACAAACTACAAATTTTAACGATAAATTTTTATTTTTCCTAGCTATACAAACCAGAGTCATTTATTATAAATGTATTGCCTCATTTACCCCTCAAATCTTAACCATGAGATAAGTGAGGCTGTCTCACTGACACAACCATTCCTTCCTAGGGTGGATGGAATAGCCGGTAACCATACAATGTTACCACAATTCCACAACTTCTTTAATTCTGGTCATAACTGGATGATTTAGGAGCAAATCATATAAATAACTTAGGTTTGTATAGCTAAGAAAAATACGTATTTTAAAAATTTGCAGCGTTTGAGCAAGATTGAGTACTGTACATATGACTTAATGCAGAATCTAAGCAAGTTAAAAGGGTCATGCCAGAAAATGGTGTACAGAAAGACCACAGTGATAGTTTATTTTAAGAAAATTACATTATGATGTGATGGGTATTATTGGCATATTTTTGGGGGGAGTTAATGCATATTAAATGATGGTGATTAAATGCTACTATACTTTGCTGTTATAACAGGCACAGGTTGTAACAGAGCTTGCATTACAAAATTACAAACCAAATTTAAGACAAAACAACAACTTTTTGTGTATCAATGTGTGATCGTAAGTCATTTGTTTGTATAAAGAATAGCATCTGTTCTGAATGTAAACTGTTATCATATTAAGTCTTCATATATAGATAAACTAAAAAGATTGTTATTGAACTTTAAATGGTTTGTTTCATGTAAATGTTCTGTGCATTGTTAACAATTCTTAGGGTTCTTTAACAACTTTTTCATCGTTTTTAAAATTTCAGACTCAACTGAAAGGATTACTGTATATGATTCTTTTAACTGTTTCTGTCTCATATCTTTGTCAATACTGCACTCTACTTGCCAGTATAACAAACAGAATTAGACGTTTGTGTTTATGGAACATGAATATTACCTAGACATTTTTTTGGAGTTAGAAAACCCATTTTTTTTAGAATTTTATACTATATAGTTGCTTAATAATTACTATAATGGCTTTAAGATTATTATTAATTCCTAAAGCCAAAGGAGCAAGATTTCATTATATTTTTTTTTTCTCTGAACAGAAAACAAGTTTGCTGTTGGGTCAGGAGCTCGTTTAATCTCAGTGTGTTACTTTGAGCAAGAGAACAATTGGTGGGTTTCCAAACACATCAAGAAGCCCATTCGATCAACCATTACAACTCTTGACTGGCATCCTAATAATGTGCTCTTGGCTGCTGGAGCTGCTGACTTCAAGGTTAGAATTTTATTCTTATTAGATGTAATGAAGTGCTGACTGTCAGCCAGTTTTGGTATACTGTATGATAATGAATTGAATTTATAGTCTGTCAGCCCGTTAAGATTCCAAGATAATTACTTGGATTATTGTCATTACCATTTTAAGAGGAAGTGAAGAGAGCACTAGATGAAACAAAAGCAGGAAAAGCTCCTGCTTTGGATGGTATGAGGACTTAGATGTTAAGGGAATGGTGTGTACGTGTGCTTGGATGGTTGGTGAGATTGTTTGATATGTTGTATGCTGTCAATAATGCAAGTTAACTGTGTTAGTGAGTGTATTGTGTTTATACAAAGGTAAGGTAGATGTGCTTGAGTGTTGAAATTCTATAGGCATTAGTTTGTTAGTATATGGTAGTGTTCATTAATAGGATTAAGGGTTAAACAGAGGATGCAATCTTAGAAGTGCAGGGTAGCTTTAGAAGAGGTAGTGGATGTATAAATCAGGGTTTTATAATTGGGTAGATATGTGATAAATTAGCAAAAGTTAAGGAGGTATAATTTGCATTTATGGATATGGAGAAAGTTTATGGTAGAGTTGATAGGGATGTGATGTGGAATGTGATAAGGTTATATATAATTAGTGGAAGGTTGTTGCAAACCATGAAGAGTTTATATGTAGGAAGTAGAGTGTGTGTTAGGCTAGGGAATGAATTGAGCGAGTGGGCTTAGGCAATGATGTGTTATGTCGCCATGGTTGTTCAATTTGTTTGTTGATGGAGCTGTAAGAGATGCTATTACCTGAGTGCTTGGTCGAGGATTGTGATTGATACATGTGAGTGATCATGAGTGGAAGGGGAATCGGTTGTTATTTGCAGATGATACTGTATTGGTTGCAGACTTGGAGGAGATGCTGTGTTGATTAGTAACAGTTTGGAAGGGTGTGCAAAAGAAGGAAGTTGTGAGTTGATATAAGTAAGAGTAAGGTTAAGATGTGCACAAGAATTGAGGGTGGTGCTAGATTGAATGTCATATTGAATGGAGATTTACTTGAAGTAGATCAGTTTAAGTTCTTCGGTTCTGTTGTTGCAAATGATGGTGGAAGCAGTTGTACATCAGAGAGTGAATGAAGGATGTAAAGTGTTGAGGGCAGTGAAGAGAATGGTAAGGAAGAGAGGGTTGGAAATGAATGTAAAGAGAGTTCTGTATAAGAAAGTCATTGTATCAACTATGACATATGGATCAGAGTTGTGGAGAATGAAAGTGACAGACAGAAATTGAATGTGTTCAAGACAAAGTATCTGAGGAGAATGGCTGGTGTATTTCGATTGGATAGGGTTAGGAACTAAGTAGTAAGAGTGAGAATGGGTTTCAGGAATGAACTAGCTGCTAGAGTGGATATGAATATGCTTAGGTAGTTTGGATATGTAGAGAGGATGGAAGATGGTTGTCTGCTAAAGAAGGTGATAAATGCAAGAGTTGGGAGAACTGCAAGAGGAAAGCCAAGATTTAGGTGAATGAATGAATAATTTCCTTGGTGACAGGTAGATAGATGTGAGGGGGGCAAAAGATCATGCTAGGAATAAAAATGACTGGTGAGCGATTGTGACGCAGTTCCTAAAGGCCCTGCTTCTACCTAGGGTTACCTTGGTAATCGCTGAGGTAGCGGTAGTAGGGGAGTCAGCATGTGAAGCTTCATTTGTGGTGGAAGAATGGGGAGGATTGGGCTGTAGAAACCCTAGCAATACCAGCTAAACTTGGCTAAGTCCCTTGTCAAGCAAGGAAGAACAAGCAGGAAATAAAACACTTTTGTTTGTTTTCTTTGGATGTTGGCTACTTCCCACAATTGGGGGAAGTGCAAAGATAGATAGACCATTATGACTAACACATACATTTATACAAGTGTTTTTGTAGGTATGTAAGGCTGTTTTGTGAAGAAATAGACCACAAGATAGGGCTCTTTGTTTATGTTTCCTTACTGTTAAACAAAAAAATATGATTTGCACTTCAAAAAAGGGATTTTGACGAAGGAAAAATCTATTTCTGGGGAGAGACCTGTGGCGCCCGGTGAAAAGTCCTTCTTGTATGTCTTTTCTGATAAAACCTTCCAATTATACCAGAGAAAGATAAAAGCATGGAATGCTGAGGTTACAACCCTCGCGCGAGCACCTTTTGGGTGTCGTGTATAAAGCAAAGGCGCGTGAAATCCACTATTCACAGGTTGTCTTCCATTTAGTTAATTCCTTCGTCAAAGGGATGGGCCGATACAACGGCCCTAGACACACCCCCATCGCCGCACCACCCACGCCACGACGCGAGCGCCATCTGAACAGCATCCTTCTGTAATGGTCATGACGGCTTGGAAAGGAAAGGGTGGGATCGTGTAAAATAAAGGGGGAAGGGTTTCACCGGGCGCCACAGGTCTCTCCCCAGAAATAGATTTTTCCTTCGTCAAAATCCCTTTTCTGGGTCGATCTGTGGCGCCGGGTGAAAATGTACCAGAGAATGCCTTCCAAGCCCAACAATAACTAATTTAATGAGGGGAGAGAAACAACACCATGTAAAGAAAATCATAAATAATTAAGGTAAACAAACATGATAACAGGGAAGCCTCCGAGTATCAGAGGAAACATGCTACAAAACTGACGTGGCTAAGAATATCCCAACCCTGTAACAACGGTAATCAACAATAGTTACAAACATAACCTAATATGTAATAAACTTAGGGCTAACGAACCACCAAGGAAGCGGCGTCGTGGTGCGAGTGGCGGGTAGGAGGGAGAAGAAAGAGATGGATGAAAGGAAGAACAAAAGATCACTGGGGAGAGATACGGCTCCCAGCTGCAACTGTTGGGTATTTAAGAGCCTGTAAGTTCATTAGATAGTGGCGTTTGAAGACCATAGGAGATTCCCAACCCGTGAACTTTATAAGGTCATCAAAGTCCATCTTCTGGGGGAAATGATCCCGGATTGGCTTGTTAAACGAAGTATAGGATCTATAGCCTAATACCACGTATGGGAATGGTACCTCCTTGTTCTCTGATAAACAAGGGGCCAGACGATCGGGTAGCAGTCGTGGCTAAAAAGGCCCTGAGAGTGGTGACCGGACATAGAAAAGTATCTTGGAGAAGAGGAATAACTTTCCAAGGGGACCACCTATTTTGGGGGTTAACGGCCGAATCATATTGGCGAATTGTCGAGTCCCTTTTGTCTGATTCGATGAAGAAATCGTTTTCCGGTTCAATGTTCGAGTCTCTACGAGCTGCCAACTTCCTGTAGTCCACAAAGTTAGGGTTTTGGACATCCTTGAGTAATCTGACACAGTGAGTTTGGAATACTCGGGTCAGTTTGAGGAACGGGATCCGGATGGGACGGAGTTTCCACTCGAGGAGGAGAGGAAACCAACTGTTCTTGGGCAGTGAGGTGGTACTAAAGCCACTGCGCCCCGGAAGGAGCGCAGTCCGTGTTAAAGTTTTTAGAAGATTCACTGGGAGAGATAGGGAAATCTTCCTCTAATGGTTCCAATCCCGGGGTAATGCGTCCATGGCATGAGCCCGAGGGTCCAGGATTGGGGTCACATAACAAGGAAGTTTGTGATTGATCTGAGATGTGAATAGATCTACCTGGATGCCTGGAACGAACCTGAGTATCCACCGGAGTGAAATTCTGACTCCAGGGAACTCGTCCTGGATAGTGAGCCCGTTCTCACATCCTGGCCTCCCGCTAGGTGAGGTGCTGACAGGAACCAGTTCTTTTCTGTTGCCCAGGCGAAGAAAGTGACCAGGATCTGATTCAGGTTGGGTGACTTGGATCCTCCCCTGTTTCCGTAGTGTACCTCGTTTGTGCTGTCTGACACTACTCTGATGTGGGTCGACCTCGGAGGAGTCTCTCTCTTCAGGGTCAAGAACACTGCCATGGCTTCGAGAACATTGATATGGGACTGTTTCATGGCTAGTGACCAAGAACCTGAAACATCTGATGTTCGGAGAAATCCCCCCATCCACTTAGAGACACGGCTGAATGGAATGTCACTTGTGGAGGTGGGAATTGTAGAGGAACCGCTTTGGAGAGGTTCTTCGGTTCGGACCATGGGCATTGTCTCATTTTCCCGACAGAGGGGATCTTCGAGACCTTGTCTTCTTATAGGTACTGTAGCTCTCTTTCTCCAAAATCGATTGATGTCTTGAGTTTGGCTTTTATTAGGAGATCTGTTACTGAAGTGAATTGGGAAAGGCCGAGGATACTTTCTAGGCTCTTTGGACACCTGTTTGTGCTTGAGAAATTCTTGATCTTGGAACCTATTCCTCTTACTTTTGGAAGGGAGAGACAACGTGTGCTTCGAAAGGTCCCACTGAATGGCTAACCATTCTAAGTGGCCTGATGGTCGCAGGCGAGACTTATGGAGATTGACCCGAAATCACAGGTTGTCGAGCGATCGAAGTAATTCCTTCGTAGCTCTGTTGCCTTCTATGGCCGGCCGGGCCCAAATGAGCCAACCGGCCAGATAAGCAATGATCTGTATCTCTTGGTTCCTGAGTTGTTCTAACACTGCCTCTCCCAGTTTCGTGAATATCCTGGGATCAATGTTGAGGCCGAAGGGCATGTCTTGAACACAAAGGCTTTCCTGCTTAGGTGGAAACCCAGATAAGAAGAGAAGTTTCGAGCTATAGGCGCAAGCTAATAGCGGTCGGTAAGATCGACAGAGGTGGTGACGGTCCCACGGGGAAGTAAGGACCGTACCTAAGAGATAGTCGTTTGATTGCTTTTTCTTGAGTAACCCTGTGGTGTACTCTTTCAGGACGGGAGTGTATTTCTGGGAGAAGGTCACTGGCGGAGGAGGAGGACCTTGAGGCCATTTTCATCTCAAACCGTTAGAGACTATGCTATGATCCCACAGACCGAGTCCAATGGTCACGAAAGTGGTAAAGTCTTCCCTCTACCGGGACCACCGCGTTGTGAGGGAGTGAATCTAGGTCCTTCCCTTCTCCGAGCCCCCTTTTTCCTAGGTCCGCCTTGATGTCGGGACTGTCTTCTACTCCTGTAGCTTCCTCTCTGGTGTCCATGAAAGGAGCCTGAGGGTTCGGATCTAGGGCTGCATGCAGGCAAAACATCCCAACGGAGTTGGGCTGTGTACCTGGGGAATCAGTGAGGTAGACCACCTGATGATGGGGGGTCAGATACAAAAGCGTCGAACCAGAGGAAGGCTGTGATGACGAGTGGGAAACCGACTATCGATTCCTGTCTGATAGAGGTCTCAGACAGAACGTACTTCCCACAACTGACCCGATCAGACCAACAAACGTGTAGGTCGAACTGGAAGGGCAGAGCCTGGAATTATCGTACCCCCCAGGCTGACAACATCCTGGTCCAGACAGATCGGGCCTGCCCTTTAGGAAATAATACCGTTACCTTCGGTACCTTGTCTAAGCTAACCAAGGCAATCTCTTTCAATCGAACGAATCCGTTGAATGGGAATTCTAGTACCTGGGAGTAAAATCTAGGTCCCCCAGAGGGAGGACGTCTATGCCCTCCAGATTTATGGTACCACCTATATCCGAGTTCCTGAACGGCACTGACTCACCACCATACCTTAGAGCTCGTCATAGCCCCTTGGATTTCCTTAGAATGTGTTGCTTTTAGCCGTCACAGTTTATGCAGGGTAACATGAACATTAGGATCCTTTAATGGTCCTAGGTTGGTGACGTAGGTAATTGCAAAGCTGAAGGCTCAAAACTCATCCCCACATACCTGCCCGTCCATGGGGTCGTTGTCCAACCTTAGAGAGGACACTCCGAGGAGATAGGGACCTCTAGATGGAGCATTCCTTCCCAACTTCGATACCCAAGGGTGGAGAGCCTCTCTTGCAGGCCAGAGAGAATCATCATCATCCTGATGGGAACCATGCAGGCGAACCTTCTGTAACACAAAGGGGACATAAGTCTGGATGTTCCTTGAACTTTGGTTAGCGATCCTATTCACAGGCTGGGATCAGCTGTATAACTCTTAAAAAGCCATTTTAAAGACAAGTTATTTAATGTATTATCTTCTGGGGTATAGTGCGACACTTGTATTCATGAAATGTGACACTGTTGGCGCATTCGCCACTGGGTGGAAATTTATTTCTATATGAACACTATGTTGTATGGATATTTATCCATATCTAGACATAGTTAGAATTGACTATGCATAAATATAGGCATAATTAATGTATTTCTATTTGAACACTATGTTGTATGGATATTTAGCCATATTTAGACAGTTAGGATTGAATATGCATAAATATAGGCATAATTAATTTAATTCTATTTGAACACGATGTTGTATGGATATTTATCCATATTTATACATAGTTAGAATTAAATACATGCGTAAATATAGGCATAGTTACGTTCATAAATAATAATTTTTTTTTTTTTTTTTTTTTTTTTTTTTTTTTTTTTTTTTTTAAATCCTTCCCTTTACAGGTAAAACAAAAGATTGGCCACCCGTGGTCTGAGTGACCTCCGACTGTACCGGATCTCCGGTAACCATCCCCGGTACAAACAAAGGTCCGTCATAGTGACAACGTGAACCAGAGGAAATCTAATATTAACCTCAATGCTGACCGCCTGTACGATATCCGGTTAAGCCGGAGATTCGATGAAAAAGAATCGTAATGACGATATTGTGATTATTCATGAAAAAGGGTTCATACCCTGATTCTGATCGTCTGATTGATCTCAGTTTGTACCGGAGAACCAGTGACAAAGGTCCGGCAACGTGAAAACGTGATCCTCACCGGTACGATAACATTCTCTAAAACTGAATGTCTGTGTTATCTCCAGTGAAGCCGGATATTCGATGAAAAAGGGACCGTAATAATGAAACTGTGAAATCCTCATCGGTATCACATTGTTAACTCCGGTTCTGGACGTCTGCTTGATCTCTGTTTGTATGGGAGATCCGGTAGCAAAGGCTAGTCCCCGTGAGATCGTGACCGTCACCGGTACGATAACATTAACCTCAATGAATGTTTGAGTTATCTCCAGCGAAGCCGGAGATTCGATGAAAAAAGGGGCCGGAAAGGTGTAATTGAGATCAAACATGACAAAGGTTCGTGTGCAAAAAGGTCTCAGCCGGAGTCTGAGTGCCGGATTTCACCGTTGCACTCCAAATATCTGACTAGTTCTCACCCAATGAGTATCCATTATAGCGGCGTATAACTCAAGGCGGAGCTAAACATAACTCAAGGCGGAGCTAAGGGTGTCGGTATAAATCGAACCCAATTAATGACTCATACACCAACGTTCCTACTAATAGTGTTAGCTATATTAACAGTAACCACATCAATAAAACGTGTATAACATTAAACGTACTATCATCAACTCTGATAATAAGAGGAGGCCTGAATAACTCGTGAACGTATAAAAACGGAGAACGGGAAAATCACCTCCCTTACTCGAGCTAATAAACGAGCACCCTATGTTCTCACTCTCAAGGTTACATAATAAAAGCTAACATCACACAATAATATAAGGAAAGTAAAATAAAACTGATTGTTTTTATTTTATTTTTATTTTTTCCTTTTTCTTTTTCATTTTTAGTCATTGTAATAACCAAAAACGAAGAATAACGACAACGTAACCAATAAATAAGGATATAGTCTAAATCGAGCCTTCCTGGGGCGAGTACAAACTAACAGACTAACAGACTAAATCGCAAACGTTTAAATCGCTATTCGGCCAAAACCATTGTTGGCACTATAATATCCAAATGTTTGTATATTTGTAATTTACCTAATGTCTGTTAATGACATAAGGATAAATAACTTAAAGCAATCTGCCGACCTGCGAGGGTCGGGGAAGCAGTGACATGCCCTTAAAATAAATATAAACACCAGCCTTAGCTAAAGGCAAGGCAAATATAAGTGTTAAGTGTATGGGCGACCTCCGGTGAAGCCGGAGCGTAATGAGATGTCCTGAATAATGCCGTCTTAGCCAAAGGCAAGGCAAATATAAGTGTGAAGTGTATGGGCGACCTCCGGTGACGCCGGAGGATAATGAGATACCCTGAATAATTCAATTGTGGCTAATAATTCAATTGTGAAGATATAAAAGCCAAGCCGCAGCTAAAGGCTAAGGCTTAGATCATAGCAAAGCGTATTTACAAACTCCGGTGAGGCCGGAGGGAGAAGAAAGGTCCTGAATAATTATTGTGAATAAAAACACAATTGTAATAACAATGGCTATTGTGGATATGGCCGTGGCCTGAGACCGCAGTAAGGGCCACCGGAGGGTCGTATCTAAACAATATGAAGCCCGTCCCATGTAGTAAACAATATATAAATATAACAATAGAACGAAAGTCATTGAGAATCCCTCAAGCCGGAGTAGAACTCAAGGCGGAGTGGAAAACGTTCATAAACTACTCCCGAGCCGTAACGGGGAGAGGACGAACACGGACCAAAATAACGCTAACAATTGAAAAGTCACGAAAAATAAATAACTCGTAAGTTATCATCCACCCCGAGGGGGAGAGGTGAGGGAGGGAGAACCCGTTGAACGCACAAAACGGAAAACGGGAAATCCGCTCAACCACCAGAGCAAAGAAAGAAAACGAGAGAAAGGGGTAACTCGTGACTGCGAACAGAAAACGGGGACCCCAATCTCTCGCTCTCTTGGACACAAAAACAGGACTAAAAATCACACAACACTATTATAAACGTATAAAATAAAAATGTACATCCATATAACACTACGATCGAAGAATAGCATCTGCTAAAACTTTAAATAAATAGCACAGTCGAGTGACGAACGCCTCGGAGGGGCGGGCACTAAACAAATACAAAGCTAAATCGCTATCTCGTTCGTAGGCTGGACTTACTAGCAAAAAGTACCATGAGCATAAATACACAAAAAAATAAAAATAAAAATAATAACGGTTCTAAAGGCATAAGGCCAGGGACTTAACCAAGAACCTAAGTGACAGAGTACTAAACGGGCAGACAAAGATGAATTCCCAACAAGTGAACAAACAATGGCCGCCATGAAAGGCCAGACGGGAATAATAAAACAGACTATACTGGATATAAAACAAAAGCCCGGTACAATAAAATACTGTCAAAACAAACTATGGTACTTAACATGGAATGTGTGAAGGTGAAGCTTCGGACATGACAAAATAAATCCACGATAGATAAAAAAGACCGAGAGCACAACAAAACAAATCAACACTTAGTATTCCAAAAAGAAGGATGTTGTTCAGATGGCGCTCGCGTCGTGGCGTGGGTATTTTTATAAGAAGATTTATCATTGAAATACCTACCTGTTAGTCATTTAAGTAATAAGCATTTATAATTTTTAAAACTGTATTCATATAAAGCATAGAAATATCTGATTAAGAGTCAAACAAAAGTTTTAATATATCTTGATCTTTTCTTCATTTACAAATATTTTTTTTAGTTTTTTAATTTGTTTGGCTGGGAGGAACGTAGAGAGTAGAGGTCCCCCCCCTTTTTTTTTTTTTTTAATTTGTTGATGTCGGCTACCCCCCAAAATTGGGGGAAGTGCCTTGGTATATGTATGTACGTATGTATGTATTAATAAGGTACAGTAGTCTACCTTTCTCAAATACAGTATATACTGTACTGTATATATTATTTTTATTTTTAAGCCAAGGTTATTATATCTAATTGACTGTGCTTTTTAAAAGATTCAGATTTGTGTTATTATATTTTGGAAGCTCATGCCTCCTTGTTTAATGTCGCACAGTTTTGACAAATACCATAAAAAGTACTTTTTTATGAAATTTTTTTTACTTTTGTAATTGTTGCATATTTAGATACTTCAGTACTGTACATAGATATATGCATGATTATAATTAGGCTACAGGACTTTATTTTGTGGGGGGGCATTTGCTCTAGTTCTGACCATTTGTTTTATGTCAAGGGATGTAATCTCAAATGGGAAAGGAGTCTAATGATAGAATAGAGCAGTGTATGGAAGTTTATGATTCACGTTCCTGTAGTGGTTTTATGATTTCCTAGTTTATAAAAAAAAATATTTTGGACCAATAACTAGAAAACTGGACAGATAAATTGCATAACTAGTAATAAATATACTTTTATTTCAACGTATTGAATAGTCTTAAGCTTATATTTTAATTCAAGGGAGGAAAAAAAAAAATTCTATATTGCAGGTGCGTATCTTCTCTGCCTGGATCAAGGACATAGAACCAAAACCCACCCCTACCCCTTGGGGAGCTAAGATGCCTCTAGGCCAGCTTATGACTGAGTTTTCAAATTCCACTGGAGGAGGTTAGTACAATGTTTTTGCTTTCATTGCTTATTACGTACTCTTAGCTCTGCTTCATTTTGTGTTTTACGTACGCTTCAATATTCATTCAATTTGATAATGTATTTTGTGCTTTTCGTGATCTTTGGTTTTTATTAGAGATATGCCGATACCACTTTGGACGCCGTTACCGATACCCAATTTTCTTCTAGGCCGATACCAATACCCATTTTTTCTCTAGACTGATACCAGAGAAATAACCGATACCAATACTTCGATAATTTGAAAATTCTTTCTAATGATTGTATGATTTGATGACTGACTTTCCAACCTTTTCAGTGTGTGAGGCATCATAAGGCCTATTCATTAAACAGTACATGCCAAGTACTTTTTGGTATCTATTAGACATAAAAAGAGTGTATTAAAGATTCTTTTGTTTGAAGCCTGTTAAACTATGGCTATGTCCATGGCAATGACAAAATCTTATCTTAAATCTAAAGTCCTTCCCAATATGAATTTTTTTATTACTGAATATTATAATATTAGTTCAATAAGATCACTGGACTAGAAAAAAATAGCTGTTCATAAATAGAGTAACGAATTACTTGCATTTGAGAATTTAGTCTTAGCGAGAAGAGCTGAAGTGGTAGCTTTACTAATGGAAAAAGATAATAGATTTCCATTTCCAATGATAGAACATTCATTAGAGTTTGTCAATATTCCATCATTTTTGATGTTGGTATGAGTTGGTGTGAATATAGTAAATCAATCTATAAACGATATAAACATTGACATCTGTTGTACTCTTGTTATTATAAAATATCATCACATTGCCTTTACAAAACTGTTTTATTTTTTCAGGTGGCTGGGTGCATAGTGTCAGCTTTTCTTCAGATGGAAACCGTGTGTGTTGGGTTGGTCATGATTCCAGTCTTACTGTTGCAGATGCTGGAAAGGAAATGTCCAAAACTCAGCTAAAGACTGAATACTTACCTTTTACAGCTGTGTCTTGGATTGCTCTTAATTCATTGGTGGCAGTTGTGAGTACAATTGATTTTCATACATAATGTAACTTTAGTTACCTGTATTAAAAAAACTCTAACAATTTGAACTTATATATCCTCTATTAAAGAATTATTAAGTTTTGTAGGACAAAAAAGTGCAAGATAATTCTAGTGTTCACAGTAAACATCATTATACAGTTAGGTTAGGTTCCTTACAAATAGATTACTACAAGATAATTGATCGTTTAACAATTTTATGGTTTTATAAATAAATATTATGGTTCTAGCTATTCTAAAGTAGTAAAAATTTTATCACAATAAGAGCTTCTACAAACTCTAGAATTCTCATTTGTATTAATGTATTGTAATTGTATTTTAACGAATAGTAATTTCTTAAATAAAAGAGAACTAATATCTAATTTCATACTGGAATATTTTTCTTAACATATATGAATATCACTGCAGTAGGATTCCTTTGTTCCTTTGTCTTTGAAATTTAGTAGCTGTATCATGCCCAATTTTTGTCCTCAGGGTCACGGGTGCTGCCCAATGCTTTATTCTGTTGATGAGACAGGGAAGTTGACTTTTGTTAGCAAGCTTGATGTTGCACAAAAGAAGGAAACTGGAAGTTTAAGGTAAGTTTTATTTTGAAGTTCTTAATTTTTTCTGATAAGCATTGATAATTGAAACATTGAATGAAAGATTGAGGGATGGGCGAAGAGTGCAAGGATTGTGTTTTGTTTGAAACGGAGAGTAACGGGAAATATGGGATCATTAGATGTCCTAATAGGGTACACTTAAAACATTATTTTCTCACATTTTCAATATTCCAATTTTAAGCATAAACTAGGGAATAATAATCCTTTTATAAAACATTTCAACAGGAAGTTTTTCTTGTAATTAAAAGGGCCAATAGATTAATTCATGCATACAAGCTGAAATTTAATGTAAATTCACTGTACTGCTGTTGTAGTGTTATGAAAAGGGTGTGTAAATTATGAATAATGGTTATTTGATTATTTGCAGTGTTCATTTTTTAAAAATCAATTGACAACATACCAATATTTAATGTTATTGTTTATGTGTTTTAGTTATTTTATTGTTAAACTTCTTTTCTTTGGTGTAGATTATGTTTATTGAGCCCTGGTATTTCTTTAGATTGAATCTAAATTTCTTACAAACAGTGTTTGTGATTTGTGTTTTTGAATTATCTTGTGATAGTATTTTATTTCTTCTGATATCCTTGTAATGTTTGTTTGTGTTGTCCATTGTCCAAATGTAATGGAGTACATGTACTGTGTGTATGAAAAGGATGGAAATGTTTTACTGATTTGCATATGGAAATGTGTGTACCCTTCTGATGCTATAGCCTGTCAGCTATTATTGAGAGTAAGTCCATCACAGTTTTTATTTGGAGGTAATCCCTGAGCTGCATAATTCTGATGTATAAATCCCAAATTACATAGGAAGTTTTAAAAATATATTTTATAAAGTCCCAAATCAGAATGGGTTCCTCTCATCTTTGATGGCACATGAAATACACAGAAATGTAGGGTTTTTCCTTCTTTATATGTAATGCATACTTTTTTATACTAAAAATATGTGCCATTGAGTTGCTGCTAAAACTTTCCAAAGAAATTTTTCTTTTAAAATTAATTTGACGATATGCTTTCATTCATTTCAATAGAGCAGATGTGAAAAAATTGCAGTAGACTCTGTCTTAAGATTTCATTATTTGAAAGATGGCAAAAAAGATAGAATCATTTTGTGCTCCCCAAAACCTACTTGTAGTTTATTATGCACTTACCTGAAGCTATTGCCACTAAAAAAAGTATTTAACCAAGGAATCTGTAAATGAAAGATTTTCCAATGGCTTGAAAGCCAAACATTTTAATTACTGTAAAACCACGTCCAACTTTCAAAGAAATAGACCTGACTACTTGGGGCTTTTTAATATTAAAATCCATGAACACATCTACTATAATACCTAAAACAGATATATCTAATCCCAGAGGCTTCAGTGCAGAATTAACCATTAATCTACTGTATATCCCTTAATGGTTGAAATTGATAGTTTTTCGTTGAAATAGAAACTTAAAGATTTAGAAATGTAATGCTAGCTAGTAATCATTGATACATTCTTGGATTGGCACCACTCAAAATAAGCATTTCAGTGTATTGGATATAGAATAATGGTAAATTGAGTTTTAGAACTTATGAAAGACAATCTAGAGGGCTGCAAGGACTGGTTTGGAGAAAAGTGATGGATAGTCTCCGTATGGTTAGATGCAGGATCTATAGAATACAAGTTATCTCGTGTACCTTAAAGATCGTCTATGACATGAAATGTCATTTCTAAAAGTAAAAGATATTTTTTTTTTAAATGCTTGTGTTAAGAAGAGGTGGGATATACAGATCCAGCTATCAAACTGTCTTTTGCTTCAATTTAGATGTCACATAGAGCAACTACAGTATAATAACAGAAAAAGCAAATACAGTAAATCCAATATAATGCTGTATTTCTTTCTTACAGTCAGACTCATAAATGTTCTTTCAACCTGAGAGAAATAAATTACCACACTAAAGTAAACCTGTGATGAAATAGAGACAGCTTGTAAGCCAACGAAAATGCACTGTCATATGTATTGATCACTTTATGCAACCAACCAACTGAGCTGAAATATTACCAGTACCAAACATATTTCAAGTGTGACAACGATATGAAACCATATCTCAAACTAAGTCAATATTTTTTAAGCTCGCTTACTAGCGAGAGGTGGAATATAAAGATCAAGCTACCAAACACGGTATTGTGGTAATGCAGTGGTTAAGCTGCAGAAGGAGTACAGTAAGTGGAGACATTGAGACTCCGAGAGAAACATTCAAAACAATTACTTAAGGATCACTAAGTAAGTAGACCTGACTAATGAAGTTTGGGTAGTTCAAGCAACCAGGAAGGCAAGTCAAACTTACCACTCACAAGAGAAGGCTCACAAGCCTTTGAGAATAACAAAGGAAGTTAAATAAGTTAAAACCTAAACTGGTTGATCACTACCTAGGTTTGTAGGTGAGAATGACATTTCATAATATTATCCACTCCATAAACCAAAGATTTCTATTTGATTACCAACAGCATCTGGTGTTCCCAGGTTGTCAGTCGCCCATCCAAGTACTGACCAAACCCAGCATTGCTTAACTCATTGACCAGACGAGAAGCAGTTTTTCAGCGTGATACGGCCGGTGACTTCTCTCTGTAATTCCCCTTGAAAAAAACTTTCCTCAGCTGTTATTAGACACACAAGGCTGCCATTTTTAAACATTGTATAATCTTACCAGTGTGCAGAGTATACTCTCCTTTTCCATAACTACTAACTTTAAATCATAATTGCTAATAGGAACAGTTAGATATCATACTCCTCACAATGGATAAACTCGATGCTTTCCCTTGTGTAGACAGCTAACCAAGTGAGTAATTATTGACACAAAATTCCATAAAAACATAATTTTAGTTAACCCTACCTTAACCCCCTGCGTTTTAAAGGAATCAGTGTCACACAAACCACATATTAATGAGACTAATGAGAAGCATCTACAGTACTTTAGCAAGCAGAGGGTTATTAGGATCAGAACAACCTGCTCGGTCTTCTGCCTCACGATCTAGCTATAGTATAGAGTAAATAGAATTGTGAACCACAAAGGGTTTAGCAGCTGAGGGAATGCTAATATAAGACTGATCTTTGGTGGTGTAGGTTAAGTTAGGAATTTGGGTGTTAGTGACCAGAATTACCATTACTAAGGGGGATTCATTGCACTATAAAGTGTAACAAAGGAATCCAAGTTTTTTCAAGAGCTTGTAAAGTTCATAACTGATTGCAAGATGATTGAACTGTGTTGTTCAAAGGTGGAGGAATGTCATTATCATCAACATTCCATATATTATACAAATCTATGAATAATATAAGCAAAAATACTACAAAAGATTTGAAACTGGAATAAATCATATTTTTCAATATTAATCTTACCCGATGATCATGTAGCTGTCAACTCCGTTGCCCGACAGAAATCTACGGTCGGGATACGCCAGCGATCGCTTATACAGGTGGGGGTGTACTCACCAGCGCCATCTGTGGTCAGGTACTCCAGTACTTCTTGTCAATAAGACCTCAATTTTTCCTCTGTCGTGCCGCCGGCAAGACCTACATGGATACGCTGTTGATTTTGGAGTCTTTTGTTCACGGTTTTGGTGAAGTATTTGCTCTAAAATTTAGCCTTCGCTGTACAGGAAGCTTTTCCCTTAGCTTAGATAGCTTTTGGAATTAATTTGATTTATTGGTTAACGATCTTTGCTTTACTTTGGAATTCCCCCTTGACTGTTCCCTAAATTCAAGATGTCCGACCACTCTCAAGCTCCTAAATATAGGCGATGTAGTGTTAGGACTTGTAATAGGCGTCTTCCGAAGGCCTCTGTTGATCCTCACACCCTTTGTTCCGATTGTAGGGGAAAATCCTGTCAATTGGAAGATCGATGTGGGGAATGTGCGGGGCTTTCGGAATTCAAATTTAATGAATTCCTCAAATATACAACTAGGTTAGAGAAGGAGAGAGTTAGGAGGAGTTCTTCTCGCTCTTTGGTTTATTCCTCTCCCCATGTCCCTCAACCTTTTCCTTCCCCTGTGGTGGTGACCCCCGAACCTGCTACGAGTGCTCAGTCAAAGAAGGGTGCCAAGTCCACGAAAAGCAAGCTTTGACTTCCTTCCTCTCCAGACAGCTGTAGGGGCCAGACTCAAGACCTTCTGGCAAGCCTGGGAGAGCAGAGGTGCAGACGCTCAGTCTGTCAAGTGGCTAAGGGAGGGATACAGAATTCCGTTCTGCCGCAATCCCCCTCTGACCACTTCTCCCATCAACCTCTCTCCCAACTACAAGGAGAAGGACAAGAGGCTAGCGTTACAACAAGAGGTGTCGCTCCTGCTACAGAAGGAGGCAGTGGTGATAGTTCGGGACCATCAATCCCCGGGCTTTTACAACCGTCTCTTCCTGGTGGCCAAGAAGACAGGAGGTTGGAGACCGGTGCTGGACGTCAGTACGCTCAATGCTTATGTCACCAAGCAGACGTTCACAATGGAGACGACAAAGTCGGTCCTAGCAGCGGTCAGGCAGGAGGACTGGATGGTCTCGTTAGATCTGAAAGATGCCTACTTTCACGTTCCCATCCATCCAGACTCCCAACCTTTTCTGAGATTCGTCTTTGGAGAGGTTGTGTACCAGTTCCAAGCCCTGTGCTTTGGCCTGACCACGGCACCTCTTGTGTTTACGCGACTGATGAGGAATATTGCGAAATTCCTTCACTTGGCAGACATCAGAGCCTCCCTTTATTTAGACGACTGGCTGTTAAGAGCTCCCACAAGTCGTCGCTGTCTGGAGAGTCTCAGATGGACTATGGATCTGACCAAGGAACTGGGCCTCCTGGTCAATTTAGAGAAGTCCCAGCTCGTTCCTTCCCAGTCCATCGTTTACCTGGGTATGGAGATTCAGAGTCGAGCTTTTCGGGCTTTTCCGTCGGCCCCAAGAATCAACCAAGCCCTGGAGTGCATCCTGAGCATGCTGAAGAGGAACCGATGCTCGGTGAGGCAGTGGATGAGTCTAACAGGGACTCTTTCATCACTAGCCCTGTTCATCGAGTTAGGGAGACTCCACCTCCGCCCCCTTCAGTACCATCTGGCAGCTCACTGGAACAAGGATATGACGCTCGAGACGGTCTCAATTCCTGTTTCCAAAGAGATGAGGGCTACTCTAACGTGGTGGAAGAACAGCATTCTTCTCAAGGAAGGTCTTTCGTTAGCTGTTCAGACCCCCGACCATCATCTCTTCTCGGACGCATCAGACTCGGGCTGGGGCGCGACATTGGACGGACAGGAATGCTCGGGGATATGGAATCAGGAACAGAAAACGCTTCATATCAATTGCAAGGAGTTGTTGGCGGTTCATCTGGCCTTAATGAACTTCAAGTCCCTCCAGCTAAACAAGGTGGTGGAGGTGAACTCCGACAACACCACAGCCTTGGCGTACATCTCCAAGCAGGGAGGGACTCATTCGAGGAAGCTGTTCGAGATTGCAAGGGACCTCCTCATTTGGTCAAAAAGTCGAAAGCTCACGCTGGCAACGAGGTTCATTCAGGGCGATATGAATGTCATGGCAGATCGCCTCAGCCGGAAGGGTCAAGTCATCCCCACAGAGTGGACCCTTCACAAGAACGTTTGCAACAGACTTTGGGCCCTGTGGGGTCAGCCAACTATAGATCTGTTCGCTACCTCGATGACCAAGAGGCTCCCATTGTACTGTTCCCCGATTCCAGACCCGGCAGCAGTTCACGTGGATGCCTTTCTGCTGGATTGGTCCCATCTCGACCTGTATGCATTCCCGCCGTTCAAGATCATCAACAGGGTTCTTCAGAAGTTCGTCTCTCACAAAGGGACACGGCTGACGTTGGTTGCTCCCCTCTGGCCCGCAAGAGAATGGTTCACAGAGGTACTGCAATGGCTGGTCGACGTTCCCAGGACTCTCCCTCTAAGAGTGGACCTTCTGCGTCAACCTCACGTCAAGAAGGTACACCCAAGCCTCCACGCTCTTCGTCTGACTGCCTTCAGACTATCGAAAGACTCTCAAGAGCTAGAGGCTTTTCGAAGGAGGCAGCCAGAGCGATTGCCAGAGCAAGGAGGATATCCACTCGCAGAGTCTATCAATCTAAGTGGGAAGTCTTCCGAAGCTGGTGCAGGGCCAATGCAGTTTCCTCTACCAGTACCACTGTAACCCAAATTGCTGACTTCCTGTTACATCTAAGGAACGTTAGATCCCTATCAGCTCCTACGATCAAGGGTTATAGAAGTATGTTGGCAGCGGTTTTCCGCCACAGAGGCTTGGATCTTTCCTCCAACAAAGATCTGCAGGACATCCTTAGGTCTTTTGAGACCTCTAAGGAACGTCGGTTGTCCACTCCAGGCTGGAATCTAGACGTGGTCCTAAGGTTCCTGATGTCATCTAGATTTGAACCGCTACAATCAGCCTCTTTCAAGGACCTCACATTAAAAACTCTTTTCCTAGTATGCCTAGCAACAGCTAAGAGAGTAAGTGAGATCCACGCCTTCAGCAGGAACATAGGTTTCACATCGGAAACGGCTACATGTTCCTTGCAGCTCGGTTTTTTGGCTAAAAACGAGCTTCCTTCACGTCCTTGGCCTAAATCGTTCGAGATCCCTAGCCTATCTAACTTGGTGGGTAACGAGCTGGAGAGAGTACTTTGCCCAGTCAGAGCTCTTAGGTACTATCTGAAAAGGTCAAAACCTTTACGAGGACAATCAGAAGCCTTATGGTGTGCTGTTAAGAAGCCTTCGCTACCAATGTCTAAGAACGCAGTTTCTTACTACATCAGGCTTCTGATTAGAGAAGCTCATTCTCATATGAAGGAAGAAGACCTTGCTTTACTGAAGGTAAGGACACATGAAGTGAGAGCTGTGGCTACTTCAGTGGCCTTCAAACAGAACCGTTCTCTGCAGAGTGTTATGGATGCAACCTATTGGAGAAGCAAGTCAGTGTTCGCATCATTCTATCTCAAAGATGTCCAGTCTCTTTACGAGAACTGCTACACCCTGGGACCATTCGTAGCAGCGAGTGCAGTAGTAGGTGAGGGCTCAGCCACTACATTCCCATAATCCCATAACCTTTTTTAACCTTTCTCTTGATTGCTTTTATTGTTGTTTTTGGGTTGTACGGTCGGCTAAGAAGCCTTCCGCATCCTGGTTGATTTGGCGGGTGGTCAATTCTTTCTTGAGAAGCGCCTAGGTTAGAGGTTATGATGAGGTCCTTTAGTATGGGTTGCAGCCCTTTATACTTTAGCCACCTAAGAGTCGTTCAGCATCCTAAGAGGACCGCTACGCTCAGTAAGGAAGACGTACTTATTAAAGGCAGAGTAATGGTTCAAGTCGACTTCCTTATCAGGTACTTATTTGTTTTTTATTGTTATTTTGAATAACTAATAAAAATGAAATACGGGATACTTAGCTTCTTTGTTAACATGTATACTGGTCTCCACCCACCACCCTGGGTGTGAATCAGCTACATGATCATCGGGTAAGATTAATATTGAAAAATCTTATTTTTATTACTAAAATAAATTTTTGAATATACTTACCCGATGATCATGATTTAAATGACCCGCCCTTCCTTCCCATAGAGAACCAGTGGACCGAGGAGAAAATTGAGGTCTTGTTGACAAGAAGTACTGGAGTACCTGACCACAGATGGCGCTGGTGAGTACACCCCCACCTGTATAAGCAATCGCTGGCGTATCCCGACCGTAGATTTCTGTCGGGCAACGGAGTTGACAGCTACATGATCATCGGGTAAGTATATTCAAAAATTTATTTTAGTAATAAAAATAACATATCACTAGCATTATCATCCGAGCACAGTTTATGTTTAGAACCTTTACTGAATAAAATACCATGAGTTTAGAATGACTAAGGGACTGTGGGTTAGATTTGTCAGTGGATTAAGGAGGACCAAAATTACCAAAACTAAGTGAAGATTCACTGGACTTCTGAAGTTTAAACAAGGGAACAAGTAATGCTTAGAGCTTATGAAACTCATGACCATAAAAGAAAAAGCTTAATTGTGTGTTGTCTGTAGGTCCCAGCATGTCAATATCATTGTCATCCTGCTACAATAAACTAGCATAGTCTTCCCCAGTCTTCTAGAAATTTTGACTCGATCATTAACCATTAAAACACATTTTACCATAACTGGTACCAATAGTGAAATGCATTCTTCACAGAAGTTGATTAAATAAAAGAATTGCCATTGACATGGTACACGGGAATATGGATTATAATCTCCCATAAATAATTCCCATACACATTCTAGACAATATTTGTAAACTAAAACGTGGAAAGACATCTTAAAACACAGTATGTAAACAATCTTGGGATATGTTCCGTTGCAGCCTGATCAACGTTGAAACTGGAAGCTATATTTTTCCTTATGCAACAACCTGGGCTTCTTACCAGTTACTGCTATGGGGCTCTATGCCTTTAAAGGTTTAAAGGCTGCTCATAAATGGTAAAGGCAAGGGAGAATGAAATTGCCCTATCAAGCAGGACAATGCCCTAGACACTAACCATGAATACATTTGATCAGCGCCCAAGCCCCCCCCCCCCCCCCTCCCCTCTACCCAGGCTAGGACCAAGGAGGGTCAGGCAATGACTCCTGATGACTCAGCAGACCTATAGGCTTCTCCAAGCCCCCCTATCCTTAGCTCACAAGGATGGTGAGGAACTAACGGGTTTGAGCGGGACTCAAACCCCAGTCTGGTAATCACCAGGCAAGGACGTTACCAACAGGCCACCACAACTTCTAAGGGCATGAATTGTTTGAAGTGAAAGAAAATGGGGAGGATTTTTAAAACTTTATGGGAAGGTGTTGATTAAACTGGGCTTCTGGAAAAGAAGCAGAATGAACGTTGGGAGATTCATTGAAGTATTAATATTTGCCTAAGCAATGGTGTTTGGCATGTCTAACAACTTTTTCTATGTTTTACCTAAAGAATTTATTTTTTCTTACAATTTCTAGCAAATTATTCAAAGCCCCCTTAGTTCCAGCTATGTAGGTTATTAGCAGCTATATCTTAGTATTTACAATTTTACAATAATAGGTGATTTTTTGGTGAGCATTGCTGTCATATTGTACAGTATAGTATATCCTACTCTCCTGAATTCTTTTCATGTTTCAATAGAAAACATAATGCAGTAATATAATTCAAGAATTTTTTTGGTATTAATGAAACATTACAAATGTCATGGTGCTTTAAGATGGTATCATGTTGACATAAACAAACACATCAAAGGAAAAAAGTTGATAGATACACAAAGATTGCTCCAAATAAAGTTGCTTCAAAGTTTCAGCGATATTAGACATGGTATAAAAATCACAGCCCTAGTTTGTGTTGTGGGTAGGGGTTCTTATATGTTTTGGGTGTTTCTTGAGATTCCATTTCTGTGCTTAATATTATTTTGTTATTGTTCCTCTGGTTATATTCAAACAATGCAGCCTGGTTGATTTTGCATTATATATCATGAAGCTACATTTATAAAAGTAAATAGAAATTATTTCCACATTTGGTTTACTTTCATCATATCAAAAGGGTAATTTTATTTGTTTTGGTAGCATAGAGCTTATTTTCAGCGATCACATCAGTTAGTCAATCTATATATAAACCAGGATGTCTTGTACCTTGTGGTGTGATTGGAATAAAAGTTGATAATCTAAAACTAAAAGTAGATTGAAGTAAGATGTTTAAATATTTGATATTTGCTATTGCTTATAGAATAGTGTACCAGTTTTGTTATTTTAAATTCCTTGACTCAAGGACTTTCAAAATATAGGAAGTAGAACTGGTGGTTGTCTTATATGTTTATATGATTATTATATTTCTATTGATATTTTTGGTTTGGATTTAACACAATTTGTCTTATTTACATAAGAAAATATTTTTTGTTCAATGTATAGAGAAGTGAATCCAATTGAAAGGTAAGAGTGGGTAAGGAATGCCGTTGTGTAAGGGTTCTATAGAAATACAGTTGGTCCCTTAATTTTACAAGTTTTGTATGGAATGTATTAAGCCGTATATTTGTGTTTCTGGCAATTTCCTTTACTGTAATGCATGTTTATTTCATACACAAAAATGTCAAGGTAGATTATCAAGTATTCTTTATACATTATTATGATTTTTTTTTTAACTTTGGAAAAGAAAGTAATGCTTTATGATTTAAAGAATTACTAGTGGTGTCATTGCCAGAAAAACAAATGTGTAAATTTACACTATATGCTTGCTAAAAGAAAACAGGTTGATACTCCTAAGTATTCTGTTCATTGTGGGATTATCAAGTTTATCATCTTGGTGTAAATTGACATTTGTATGTATATGTTACAGAGACTTCATGTAGCTTGTAGTTCTTTTGTCCTTTAGGCTTGTAACAGTCAGCGTTTATTAGCAGGTATTAGGAAATCATTATGTAAGTCGGAGTTCTTATTCCTTTATTGTTAGTTTTTATAACTTGTTCTCTTATAGTTAGCCCTACTGAATTCAGAATTCTCTAAAAGTTTAGTTGCACTACTACACTAGAGCTGAGGGTTAAAAAACTTTATAAATTGATATACCGGTACATTTGCTCACATACAATAGTAGCAGATCTAACTCCCCATCTGACAGTTACTAAACTTTTCTCATAAATTTTTCATTTATCTAAGGCTAGAAATTTTTATAGTACTGTACTTTTAAAATTCTTATCTGTATTTTTAAATAAACTGTGACCATTCTTGATATTAAACATCAGTTACTAGGTCACCAGTAAATTGCTGTATTCTATAGTTGTGATCGTGTTTATATTTTCATATATTGTAGAAAACTCTACACAAATTTGATATTGATCATGTGGAAAATTGTTTTCTAATACTTGACCCTTTAATGTAATTCCTCCCAAGAGTAAATATTTTTCTACCCCCAACAGAATGGAGACATAATTTGATAGACCAAAATCTTTTGTGGCTGGTGTCAGTCAAACTGCACTCATTTTAGACCTTTTTTTTTTTTCTTTTTCTTTTTTTTTCTTTTTCTTTTTTTTTTCTTTTTTTTTTAGTACTTTCGTGTTGACATTTCATTTGCTGCACATGTCCTTATTCAGAAGATAAGTTATGTGCATTTTCAACTGAAGTTTACATTTTTCATTTGCATTAATTTCTCATTTTTTCTACTGATATCTTCTCCTGAGGCCCATTTAATAATCCAAACATCCTTTGTACTGTGAAATTATTTCTCAGGTTATTTTCGAGCTCTATTTTTATCACATCAGTTTGCATTTTCATTTTATAGAGGAAAACTTCTCTGTCCTCAAATAGAAAGTTAAATCCCAATTGCCAATTAGCTTTATCTTTCCTTTAGTCATATTCCTTTCCTGTTATAGAATTTGTAGGGTTACGGACAGCTGTAGTGTCATGTTTTATTTAAAGATTTTAAATTTTGTACTATTTAACATTCAGTAATTGGTTGAAAGTAATTCATAAATTAGGAAAGATGTCTTGCATAAATTTACAAAATATAATTGGCCACACCATATTCTTTCCAACTTCACAGTACAGTAAACTATTTTAGGATTGATTTTTTAAAATTATGATGCAGTTAACCTATGGTTTTATGTCTTTCACGAGTACTGTATCTTGGGATCACTTGAAGGCAAAGATGTTATTTTGCTCATAAAGGGAAGTCCTGGACCAAAGTTAATCTGATGAAACATATATGTTCTGACACTACAAACTTACGCTGTTTTTTCCATTTCTTTTCATTATGAGCAAGCTTACTTGAACAGTGATGTATCATTCTCTAAAAAAAAAACAGACATTACAGAAAGTCCAAATTAGGAGCCTTGTCATATTTTAGAGTACAATGAATAGTTTTCCCTAATAATACAGTATAATGCACTGTATTATGTTACCAGTTTATTGTTAGGTAGTAAGCTTGTGTTACCACATTCATCATAGCCTGAGATAAAAATGGCTAAGCTGTTACCTGTAGTTCACATTATTAGCTTGACCATTGATTAATTGTTAGTCAAGTGTGTGTGTTTATGATAATTAGATAGTTGATAATACATGTAAATTCCCAGCTGGTCAGATTGTATAGATTATTGCAATATGGATGGCTGTAAAGGCTTCTTGTAGCAGCCTTTTCAGTCCCGAGCAACATTGATCTCTATTTTATGTTAGACATGTTTCATTTGGATTTTTTTAACAAAGCTGCCCAACTACTTTTAAAGGCTGCAACTTGGCTCCATTGAGGCAATGTAATTTGGCTGTTACTTCAAGCTCCTACTACTTTCTAAGTTATTGACCGAATTATTTTATTCAAAAACCATTAGAAAGTGAATTGTATATTCTAAAAGTTGTACCATGGAAAGTTTCTTATTCCAATTTTGTTTATATATATATATATCTATATATATATATATATATATATAGATAGATAGATAGATAGATAGATAGATAGATAGATAGTTTTATTAAAGTACTGTATTGAAATCATTTTCAATGGCGATCGGTTTTGATGTAGAAATTTTGCATTTTTTTCAAAAGGAAAGTACAGATTATTATTATTATTATTATTACTTGCTAATCTACAACCCTAGTTGGAAAAGCAGGATGCTATAAGCCCAGGGGCCCCAACTGTGAAACTAGCCCAGTGAAGAAAAGAAACAAGGAGAAAAGAATAAGAACAATAACAACATTTATATTATTAATGTCTATAGAAACTATAAAAGCTTGACCAAAACAAGAGGAAGATAAATTAGGTAGTATAGTATGTCCGAGATGGTAGGTTATAAAATTCTCTTTTCAAGGTTGAATGATAAAAATTGGTTAGTATTGAAAAAAAGTACCGGTAGTTGGAAATTTTCTCTGAAAATTCCAAGTTTTAAGAAAAGGCTTCAAAGTTTTATTTTTAGAAATTGATTGATTCTACATTTTTACAGTACTAATCATCATATGCATATGCAGAGGATGTTACACTCTTTGTATCAATTCCATCTCCTGAATGTAGGTCTTGGGTTGCTGAATCCCTTGATAAAGATCAAGCTAAAATTTGTGCATGGTGCAAATTGAGGCATGAAGTTGAATCCTAACAAAACTCAAGTTTGATTGTAAGTAGGTCAAGGACAGTGGCTCCTAAACATCCAGATCTCAGCATTAAAAATGTTTCTGTAACTCTCTACGAGTTAAAATTTTAGGTATGATTCTCGATAGATAATTTACTTTTGAAAAACAGATTAGGTCTGTGTCTTCTTCAATTGCACAAAAAATTGACTTATTGAGAAAGTCTTAGGATTTTCAGTGATCAATCTCTTCTGAAGTCTTTTAATTCTTTCATTCTACCTTGTTTCAAGTATCATTCTCCAGTCTCATCTTCATTTATTGAACAAGAACTTACTATCTATTAAGTTTCTTATTCCTGATCTAGATATTAATCTCTGGCACCGTCGTTCAATTAGTTCGTTATGCATGTTGCGTTAAGATTTTCATAATTTTGACTACCCTTTACATTCAGATCTCCCTGGACAGTACCACCTTGTTCGTAATACTAAGCATGCAGTTAATTGCAATAGTCAGGCCTTCTCTATCATGAGGCTTAAAACAACACAGTATTCCAGAAGTTTTATTCCAGCTGTGACCAAGCTGTGGAATGATCTTCGTAATCGGGTAGTTGAATCGGTAAAACTTCAAAAGTTCAAACTTGCAGCAGCAAATGTTTTTATGTTGAAC